>NC_141993.1:31374418-31386918 GCF_049901715.1 Pseudonaja textilis
TGGTAGAGCAAAATTTCTGGATTATATCACCTTTTCAGTCTACAGAATAAAACTTTAGTTAAAATAGTAGGTTAGTCAATCACATGAAATAGTCCTTGGTTTAAAAATTATATAAATATCATTCTATACTATATCTTTTTGACATTTGTATATACATGTCACATTTTGATTACAGATTTTTATCCTGAGAATATTAATCAAAAATTCAGATATGTATTGTGATGTTTCACCGTGCAATTATTCTGATGAAACCACAACCTGTTTTATATAATGTTATAATAGAATGGATAGAAAATAGGTACTATCTGTATTTTCTAACAATTACTGTTTTACCTTGGTAACGTAGAATCATACATACAGAAGCCATACAATACTAGTAAATCAAATATTTCACATTAATATGATAAAATAAAGAAAATAAAAATATTTTATCAGGGTTTTAAAATTCCACACTATATAAAATACTCAGTACTTATCTCCCTTTCCCCATTTTTTGTGTATTTTTCTGCTAAAAACATTCTTAAGAATACGTTTTCAATTATTAAGAATTTTGGGACACTGCTTCATCTTTACAATTATACAATTCATGTAACAGATACAGTCCACAAAAATAATACTATAAAGTAATTCAACCAGAGGGATGCCTCTGAAAAGTCTCCATGGGAAATAAAACTGCCCCAAAGAAAGACAAATAAAAGAAATAAAAGAAAATGACTTTATGTGGGCCTGCTGAAAAGGATAGGAGTATCATTTTCATAGTGGAATAATGTTTTCTGGGCGAGCACAAAAGCAGATGTTCCTCATTAGGAACACCCATTGTCTACATATCACAACTATGAAGAGATAAATCTATCCTATTTCACTCATACATTCCACTGCCTATAAATGATTACAGGATACTGCTGTAACTGCTAAACCAAAACCACACTGTGTGCTAAAATAATTCTTTTCTGCCACCATAATATTTTACGTGAAGTTATGGAAATTCCTGGTAAAAGACATCTTTTTGACTTTTCCTTTTCTTGTTTGGCTAGAATCTATATCAGATCACAGTATTCAACTGTTGAACACTGCAGCAGCTGATTAGGAAGGAATAGAGAAGGACAGGGTTTCCAAACTACAATCCCATTAAGAAGCAACTTGTTAGTAAAACAATGGCAGATCTGCCTGTGCGCACGGAATGAACTTGAAAAGTGTTGCCGAGAGCATGCCTGGCATCATTTTTCCAGATGGTATTATCACAGTTGTACTGCTAGTTGGCATTTCTGTGGGTAGTAAATACTTTCCCTCCTCTATAAATCTGGCATTATTCTATAGAGTTAAGAAGACTTATAATTCCAAGTGTGTTCTACTTTTCTGTAAAAAAGCCAGACATCTGTTTATCCCATTTTCTTCCATACAGAGTTTGGAATAGATTTAGGCTTTTTTTTTTTTTTGGTGGGGGTACAGAAGTTTTGTCATATTTAACAGCTGTTTCAAACTTTCAGCTCTGTGGGCTCTTAAAATATTTTTCAGATGACCTCAGATTTTATTCATAATTGACATTTTTTATGGGGGCAGGGAAACCACACGCTTCTCTGTTGTTTAACCTTTCATTGTCTTTGTCTAGCTTCTTGTTTTCGCGTTATGTTTCATTGAGAGGCAAAAATTTTATGACCTCTACATTATTATTTTTTTTAAGAACGGTGGCAGGATGACCAAACTAGGTTAGGAAGAAATAGCTTTATTTCACTTGTCGCTAAAGTTTGTGCCTTTAAAGTAATTGCAGAATGGTAGCTGAAGACTGATTGGAAGAGGTCCTTTTATTTTTTTTATTTTTTTTATTTTTAGTCAACAGTGTTTCCTTTCACTTCCTGTCACAAAGGTCAAAGAAAGCTGACCTTTGCTGGCAGTCCTACTCACTGAATTATTCATGTGATTGACTTTTTGTCAGTGCACACAGTTGTGCTCTGGGACATTTTATTCATTTACCTCATTTAAAGAGCCTTTCTGCACCTGTTCAA
This sequence comes from Pseudonaja textilis, assembly GCF_049901715.1. Classification (NCBI taxonomy): domain Eukaryota; kingdom Metazoa; phylum Chordata; class Lepidosauria; order Squamata; family Elapidae; genus Pseudonaja; species Pseudonaja textilis. Next base: position 31,376,422 of record NC_141993.1, read on the forward strand.
GTATTAATATCATGTAATTTGGGCCTAATGCCGATTTTGCTGAACACTCATTATATTTTTTATTAGCTATATTTCCAAACGATTATGTATGATTATTACCAAGCCTTACAAACAGCAATGGGTTATTCCCTAGACCTTTACATCTTCTTGTCAGGTTGTTTTCAGAAGCAAGGAGGATAAACATTTGACCAGTCCCAATGTTTTTATTCCTACTCCATATCCAACCAGAGAACTTAAAGCTTTTCCCTCATGGCTTTGTGAAAGCATGATTAAATCCAACTCTGCAGAAGCTGTACAAATGCCAGCATTTATAAGGTCAAGGCTTTTGTTAAAAAATGCTATGTAAATGAGGATCTGCAAAAAGGGACATTAAATAAAATTAAATTCATTGTCTTCTTTAATGTCATTTACTTTTTGGCTAAGCCCAGGCCTGTCAAAGAGGATTTTAAAAATAATTTTAATTACGCATCATTTAGGGATCCAAGGTTGTCTATTCAGTAGCATTTGGATAACCTGCAAAACGGTGACTGTTTATTAACTTCTTAAATGACAAGTTGTCATTTAATTTGCATAATGCAATGAAAACAGTACAATTTATTGTAAAATGTTCATTCTTAGGCTTCTTTAAGGAGCGTAAGTAATTACCACAGAAGAGATTTAGGAGTTATTCTCCCCCCTCCTTAACTATGATTTTTAGCTCCAAAGAAATTCTTAAAGAAGAAATATTTCTAGATGAAACACACTTTATTTTCTTATGCAAATCTGGCATTGATTCTAAGGGCCTAGTTGAATTTGAATGCATAGATCTCCTGCTAAGGACATCTCTGGATAGAGATTGTCAATTGTACTTCTAAGTGTACAGTGCGAATGAAGTTCTTTTACATAGTTTATATGCAAATTGAGTCACTTAGTATATTTGCTATGAAGATGTATCATGTGTATACATTGCTGTCTCTGAAATTTGTAGGGAAGTTCCCATTGATGTTGATGCATCACTGTTATATGAAATATTTCTGCAATATATAGCTTGTGAAGAGAAAAATATTATGGAAATAAGATCAGCTTGGCAATGAATTCACTACCTTAAACACAATCCAAATTGCTAAACTGAAAATGTTATTTCTTTGCCCAAATCAGGCCTGTACAACATATGGCTGAGAGTAGATCTTCTGTACACTGTTCAGCTCACCTGCACCTGGAGTGCCCCCATATTATAGATTGCTGGGAGAATGAAAATCTTCTGTGTTATTATTGCCAAAGTCAACACGGAGGTCTGGAGATAAGACATGGAAGAGAAAAAGAAAGTAAAAATAGAGGCAGACGAGAGGAAAAAAAGTGCTAGAGGCATGGAAAAAGGTCTGTGGTGTATAAAAAAATGTAAAAACAGAGATGACAAGGGAGGGGTGTAGAGAGATTGTAGTACTACAAACAGAACAGCCAGCATTATAGAGAACAGAAAAGAAAGTGTAATAATGAGACATGTGGGATGAAGTACTAGGTAGAGCTCAAAAATGGAAGTTCATAAAGACCTATGGCACCAGGAGGGAAAAAGGTGGTAGTTGATACATAGTCGGTCTTTAAAGATCAATGGAATGCAAAGGCTGTAAAAGAAATGTCAAATGTATTTGCAGGAAGAGGAGAATCCTGTGGGATAGAGATATTAAAAGTGGAAGTGGCTGAACAATTGAGAAACCTCTACTTGGAAAACCACAAAGGGGCAGGGGGAGACATGATGAGAGAGAGAGAGAGAGAGAGAGAGAGAGTGCCAAGAGGAAAAGAATAGCTAGAATGGAAAAAGAGGGATGTTTCAACGCAGAATATCCAAATATACATACGGAGATGCAGAACAATTATAGAATACCAAAATAAAATGTGTTTTAATAAATACATCTGAAAAAAAACACAGTTAAGGTACACTGCAATCCTATATCTACTTAGCTAGAGCAAGTCTTATTGAAATGAATAGGATTTACGTCTAAACTGACATATATAGGACATATGGGGTAATTAAATATTAATATCATCCAAGGAAGAATCATATCATTAGAAATCATTTTTAAATGATTCTTTAATAATATTAATCAAGCACTTTTAAAACCAACAGTTCCATTTTATCTTTTTTTGTTTTGTTTTTAGTGAAGCCGAATACATATATTTGCTTTCAGAACAAGGAGCATTATAGAATAAGTACTGAGTATGTGAAAAAGAAAAAGTGGGGGAAGGGATTTAAGCAAAGCTGTCAAAAACTATTCTATAAGAAGTATCCTGATAGAAACCATATGCTGCTTCTGTTAGAGCCTTATCAGGTGAAAGGCAAAGATACTGCCAGAGCCTGTAATTTTGTTAGGATGCCTTTGATGAATTGGATTAGGTTATGGAAAAAAAATTTAAGCAGAGAGTTCTGGTACGCATGAATACAGGAAGAAAATATTAGCTATCAATGGAAAGTTTTTTTTAAAAAAATCTCACAAACCAATTAGGATATAATTGCTGGGTAAAATAGGTTGCTCAAACCAAAATTATAAGACATTTTAGTAAGAATGTTAGCGTAATTATGTTTTTACAATATGCAAAATACAGATCAGGGTTTTGGTGGTGGGGCAAACCACAGTAGTTTTTATTTGCAATAAGCAAACATGCAAGCAGTATTTAGTTACATTTGAAAAAAATGGCGAATAATTTATTAGACATGGCAACCCAAAGGGTTAAGCGTGGCCTTGGGAGACATGTTTGGAAGAGATGGAAATTCAAGCTCTAAAGATGGAAATTGTCACTGCATTTGCCAGGAAGTGATTGACAAGCAGGGCTACAGGAAGTGAAAACTCAGGGAGCTTAACCTGTGCTTGGCAAAGCTTCCAGAGCTTACACACTAAGAAAATGAAAACCATTCATCCCGGTCAGCCTGCCAGAAAACAAGGTCTTCTTGTTTGTTTATCTTAATAGCAAATCTTGCAAAAAATTCTAGTGGAGTAACAGCCCCCCCCTCCCCCACAAACACACCCACACCCAGAATTTTTAATATTAATTGATTAAACATCAGTTATACAGTTATGTTGTTGTTCAAGTCTGTTGACTGTGGTGTGTTTATGACATAATAGATGATAAATGTATTAGGTTAGAAGTCAAGAATAAGTCTCTGGTTCTGAATGGTAATATCTTAAAATGTAACATGCTTTATATAGTTAGCACGTTAAAATAAGTTGGAGGAAAGTACATCTTTTTCTTGTCCTCTCCTGTGTTTGTGTGTATCTGTGCCTGCACAAATGCTCAAATACAAGAGTATAAATATTTCTGTGCCAGTATATTTGTGCCTTTATGCATGCAAGTTGCAGTTGTTAGAAGATCAAGTTCATTTTATTCATTCCTGGTACATGCCTTCCTCCCCTCTCTCTGTTGCTGACACACCTATAGGTATTTTTTTTAAAAAACAAAAGCAAGATGTTTGTCTGTAAACAATTCACAGCCAGCAGAGTGGCCTGAACCAATCATTGTCTGCTTCTGGTGCCAGGAGTATATAAAATAAACTGCATCATCTGACAACAGCAATAAGGAGAGTGTTGTGTTTTCCCAATAGTTGGAAATGAGTTTAACATGTGTGGAAAGGAAGAGACTTACATTTGTGTTGTTGTAAGACATGTAGCACAGGCCTGGGTAGCGGAAGAAGTCGGCTCCAGCTTGTCTATAGTGAAAGACGAAACACGGTTACACATCTGGTGAGAAAGAACAGTTCTTTTGCTGAGACATACACTCTCTCTCCCCCTGCTCCTTTCTCTCTCCCTCTCTCTCTCTCTGCTGAGGCTTTGAAAGAAACTATTTTGGTAGAAACAAAACCATGGAGTGTTAAAGAAGCCTAACAGCAAAACTCAAGACTACAAAAGTTCTAGATTTAACAATAAAAAAAAAAACTTGTAGCACTATGAAAAATAGGATGAAGCTGAGTTCAGAGCATGAAAAAATATGAATCAGGCTACATCGTTATTTTGTTAGGTAAAATCAAAGGGTAGTAGTATTGTTGCAAAATGCAAAGGTTAACTGTGCTTCAGAAAAAAACAATCACTTTAGTATTCAAATCATGCAAAGACACTTTATGCAGAATAGAGTAGAATAGAGTGATTTAATTACATCTACAGAAAATATATGCATGCCTCAATGGGTACTTATACTCTCATTTTGGAGGGGTGTTAGTAAATAAATATTAAGGTGTGCTTATGTACAGGAATAATTATTCCTTTTCACAAAAATAAGTAATAGTTATCTTCATGTTTAAATATGACATAATAAAGAATTGAATTTCTAAAATTCTATTGATAGATCAAATGCTTCTTATCCTAAATAACTATTAATAAACTTTTAGTTATTGCGTGCAAATCGTTAGGAATGTCTCTTTTCCAATTCATACAGTTAATTAGAAAATTAATTAAAAAACTGCAACAATGTTTTCAGATTCATTAGGTATAAGAAGATACTTTATTTTCATACAGCACAACATTCAATTAATTGCATATATATTATGCATTTTATAATTGTTAAGAGAAACAATTTAAACAACATTTATATTTTTGTATATAATGTTCAAAAGACAGTTTTTTTCTCCACTCATGAGTTTGTGGTCCAAGAGAGGACACATGAAAACCATCCTGGCCACAGAACTATTTTCCTGTGCAGTTATATACTTGCACACATACTCATGAGAAAACAAAAGTTATAGTGGTTTTTGCATATATAAGCTAGATGCTTGTGGTAAATGCTTAAGAGTATTTATCATAATTACTTTCATTCTCGTAGAATTAAACCATAACTGATGATAAAAGCCAAAGGTTGAGTATGTTATGGGAGGAAAATATTGCAGCTTACCCCAACAGCCCTTCTTAAAAACTGGGATGAGCTTTTCTCAATAGTTGTTATAAGACTTATGCTCAAGTGCAAAAAGGCAAATTCATGGAAACATTAACAAAGGCAGGAAAAGCAGCTTTGGTTCTCAAGTTAAGTGTGTATTATAGAATGTCTGAACCTGAAAGTATTTAAGACTGTGGCAGTGGTGGGATTCAAATTTTTTTACTACCGGTTCTGTGGGTGTGGCTTGGTGAGCGTGGCAGTGGTGGGGGAAGGATACTGTCAAATCTCCAGTCAGAGGTGGTATTTGCCGGTTCTCTGAACTACTCAAAATTTCCCCTACCGTTTCTCAAGAACTGGTCAGAACCTGCTGAATACCACCTCTGGACTGTGGTTCTTAGAACTTGATGAACATTACCCCTTTGAAATGTGGTTAAAACAAAAGTTGATGGAAAATCATAGTCCCAAGATAGAACATGTATAGATTCCTATCAAATTCTTTCATCCTAAGAACTGTGCATTTGGAAAGTGACAATGTTTTCATCAAAGTCTTACCACCCACTCAGTTATATAATGAAAATATTTCAGATTGTTACTGTGTTAAAGTATTAACAGCAAGTCATAAATTGTATGATGTAAATCTAGTACAATACGACTATGTGTATATGTGTATATGTGTGTGTGTGTGTATGTGTGTGTGTGTATGTATGTATATGTGTGTGTGTATATATATATACAAAAGTTTAAAAGATTGAATGATAATATCCCATAAATGTCCCACATCCCTATCACAGGTGTGCTACATGACCAGGCACTCATATCATGCAGTATTAGGCCATGTTGGCACAGTGTAGGTAATATCATTTTATAATTATATCATTTTATTATATTTTATTATAATATAGCACAATATAATTTTCTAATCTAAACATTGCCACACTTTAAAAAAATCATACTGCTGTATTTCTTAAGTCATGTAAATTGAGACATCCAAGTGCTATAATCATGTTTTCCTTAGGCCATTTTATTCATGATTCTATAAACACATCCATGATAGAAAATGCTTGTAATGGGTGATTTTTCTATTTTTATTTTCATTTATTTCAGCTTATCATACAGTGAATTATGGCGAGTCACCTTTCTGTTGCTTTTATTTGCATCTTTATTTCAAAATAGAAGAAGTTACTGATGTATGAGAAATGCCTTGTTGCCCCTAATGCGTTTGAATTAATAATGATTACACTCTGAAAAAAGTTACCCTCTGTTTGTTAATGTGGTAGCTCGCCTAATTTCTAGACCACTACTGAAGTGGATAACATTTGGGACCACAGCATCCTTTACTGTTTGCAGTGTTGGTAGAGCTGCTGGGAATTACAGTTCAGCATTGTGTAGGGGTCAGAAAAACAACTTGAACCGTATTTAGGAACAAGCCTTAAAAAAAAATCCTACTAACAGCTTTTGAAACTGCCTCATTTGCAGAAGTGAATTTCTATGCCATATAAGTTATTTGTGGGTGGAACAGACAATAATAGTCAAGAGAGTTAAAGGTGTCATGATAGAAGCATTTTTCTCATGTGTTCTTTCCACATGTTTTATTCTTTTAACCTACTATTATTTCTGGTTGAATTGGCATTGTGAGTTTTTGAAACAAATGTTTTTTTCCAAAGCTATGCTTAATCTTGTTCACAACATTTTGATTTTGTTTTTAATGTAAATTATTACACCTACTATTTGAAGTGATACAATCGAGCAAGACCTATACTGCATGGTTCTTCTGACTGTACAATTTGGTTCTCAGAGTATGCCCCACTGGCATTTTTTACAGAAGTATGCATCAGCTTCCTGCAGTGTGTATCACCTGCGGGACACACACTGCACTCCAGCTTCAGAGGTTGAAAATTCAAATTGCAGAGAGGCATTGAGGCTAGAGGCAGACGTAATTTTTCCAGAGAGGTAAAAGTAATAGGATGAAGCTATTGTTTCATGTGTTCTACACACAAATATTTTTCATTTGTCCCACCACTATCCCTGATCAAATGAGTTTCACAGGCTTTTGAAACGTATACTATTTTTTTCTGAGTATTAATGAATGTATGATAAATGCGTTGTTGCCAGTGACATTAGCCAACTGGTATCACTCCAAAGAAACTATAATCAGTCTCCTATGTTAGGTCAATAGCCTTCATACTCCCTGGAATACGATTAATGCTGCCCCTTTTCTGCTTTACATCACTTTTATTTAGCTATAAAGAACCTTGTGGCCATTCCTTTCTCATATAGCTATATTAGATGTCAGGAAGAAAGATGCAGAAATAACGTAAGATTATTGTGGATTTTTTCCCCCCGCATCTGTCAAGCTTTAGAGAAAAGAGCTTCCATGGCTTTTGAATTTCTGGACAAGTTAGTTAATTCTTAACCTTTGGTTTAAGTTAAGTTGGCTTCCAAAACATATGTTTTTACAGCCCAGTGATGGGAAATTTACCTTATTTAGATGTTCCTGAATTACAACATTTGGAATATTGTAACAACCCAGAAGACAAGCTCAGGATCCAAAAAGATCTTGACAGACTTGAACAATGGCCCCTATCCAACAAAATGAAATTTAATGTGGAGAAAAGCAAGGTTTACACCTGGGCAGAAAAAACCAAAGGTACAAGTACAGATTAGGTAAAACCTGGCTCAAAAACAGTAACTGTGAGAGGGACCTTGGAGTCCTAGTGGATGATCCCTTAAACATGAGTCATCAGTGTGCATCAGCAGCCAAAAAACCGAATACAATCCTTGGTTGTATAAACAGAGGCATAGAATCAAAAACACATGAAATACCCTTACCCTTAGTAAGATCACACCTGGAATACTGGATCCAATTTTTGTCACCACATTATAAAAAGATGTTGAGATTTTGGCAAAAGTGCAAAGAAGAGCATCTAAGATGATTAAAGGCCTGGAGATTAAAACATATGAAGAACGGTTGCGGGATTTAAGTTTGGCTGGTCTAAAGAAAAGAAAGACTAGGGGGGACATTATAGCAGTATTCCAGTGTTTGTAAGCCTGCCACAAGAGGAGGGGATCAATTTATTTTCCAAAGCACCAGAGGGCAAGACAAGAAGCAATGTTGAGAAGAAACCTGGAATTAAGGAGAAACTTCCTAACAGTGAGGACAATTAATTAGTGGAACAGCTTGCCTTCAGAAGTTGTGGGTGCTCCATCACTGGAGGTTTTTAAGAAGAGACTGGACAGTCACTTGTCTGAAATGGTGTAGGGTCTCTTGCTTGAGCAAGGGGGATGGACTAGAAGACCTCCAAGGTCCCTTCCAACTCTAGTCTGATTGATTGATTGAATCCCTCATTTTATATTACAATGTAGGTTCAGCCAGTGACTAAACAACATCTTGAGAGCTAACTTGGGCAGTGATAAAAAAGTTAGCATTGGCAGCAGGGAGACTGAGGTTCAAGAATATCTATAGGCAAAGAGGTTCACTGTATGACTTTGGACAAGATATGTCTCTCTGTCTTAGACTTATTGCGAAAAAAGGAGGTCTTGCCAATCTGAAGGTATAATTTAAAACTTCCAAATAAATAAACAAACTGTTGCTGTCTTAAAGTTGTTTCATCTTTACAAATTGCTTTATATATAATGTAAGGTATATCTTTGTATTGAGGAGTATCCCAGAAAATAAATCTAACTTTTTTTCCAGTAGTTGTAGGATTCCAATTTATTGGAGTCTGAGCCACTATTGGGAAAAACTATAGAAGTTGGGATATCTATCTTTAACTTGTCTAATTTATTTATAAATTATAGTATTTCCAGGGAACTGTTTTCCCATGTAAAACAAAATTACTAAATTATTATTTTTTTAGAAAATAGAATAAACTACTGTTGAGTATGAAATTAGTTCTGTGTAGTTTTCTCTTTGGGATTAATAAATTAAACTACAAATCTTCCTAATCGCCAAACCAAATGTTAGTCCAATTTTTACCATTCCTGGCAGTAAAACATAATATAAAATCTGCTGAGAGTTATCTGTGGTATTTAATATGAGGCTGGCTAATGCAAGAGTTTTTATGTTAAAGTATGAATTCATACCCACAGCATTTGTTTCACATTAGAAAAGATTTACAAATCAGATCAACATGCTTAGTCGCTGTGCTATCTTAGAAGAAATTCTTATGTCATTTCTTTTTTGATATTTGGCATTGGAAATGCTGCTAAAATGAGTTTTCCCCATCTATTTCCATTTTCTGAATGAAGCAATTTGTCCTTTGACATAAGAAATATTAGGTTAGGAAACAAGTTGGGGATTGAATTGGACATGGTGCTAGTCTCAACAATTTGAGGTCACTGGGCACTGATCTGGATAGTGGACAGAAGTCATCTTTTACCTCTGAGATACACTCTGTGCATTGGTCCTTGGCTAGAAGAAAGCTCAGGGGAAAGGTAAGACATATTTGGAAAAATGCTTTTAGGAAAAAAAAAAGCACCCGGCAATAAGCATCATTTATTAAATTTGACAAGCAGTTTCTAAATATAACATCTCTTTCCCCAAAGATCATTACTTTGAACAAATAAATGAGTTATGCAAGTTAATAAACTGCTGTGCTGGTTAGAGAGTTTTCAAGCAGCTCATAGATATATCTTCTAGCGCTTAGGTTTCTTCCTGTTTTTTTTCTTTATAAACACCAATCCTGAAATTAAATCGCACGGTAAACCTCTAGATTTGTCCATTTGTTTCTCATATATTATTATTGTGAGTTAGTGGCTAATTTAACAGCATATCTCAGAACAAAACTAGTACATTTTTATGAGAGCAACAACAATAAAATAATTGAATGGCAAGAAATTATACATTTCCTAATGTTATAAAAGTAAATACAGCAGTTTTGATTGGCATAAATACTTCCATATTTAAACAATGTTTTCATTATGTATATGTATATATTTGTATACTTTTTTCTTGAACTCGAACTATTAATGCCTTTAAATTAGGCAGAAATCCTATATCAAGAGATTTGCATTTATAGGGATTACTAATTTAGTAGGGATTATATCTAGATATTCATAGGATTACACTGTTATAGTTTATATTTTTGTCATTCAAAGTTAATCACTATACATCGGTTCTGAGACCTTATTATAATTATAGCAATTGTAGCATCCAGAAGCCTAAACTCATTTGTCCCGTTTTTGTTACTTTCATCACAAATGAGTTTATATTGTTTTAAAAATTGATCACTATGTAAAAAGATTGAAATATATTTTGTGTTCCACCATGACAAGAAACAGGTATTATGCAGCTAAAAAGTGATTTGAAAATTTATGAGACTGTTAACATTTTTGTCAACTTCAGCATAGGTTCCAGATTTTGTTGCCATATTTTAAGTAATCAGAACATATAACAGCATTTTGGAAAGAAATGTAAATATAATCTTATAATGAGTGGAAAGTTTTATAAAATGTCCCAAATAAAATATTTGCCACCATTATCCACTAAATGTGAAATAATTCCATAGAGAAACAATGTTTCTACCATTTTATCCACATTATAGAAATTTCCTTATCAAGTTTAAGAAAAAAAGCTTATTTGGGCGAAAATAATGATCACAAATAGAGTTGTAGAATGGAGCACTAGGAAACTGGTGACAGTGCTTGCTATCAAGACCTGTA
>NC_141993.1:31389418-31444418 GCF_049901715.1 Pseudonaja textilis
TTCTCGTTCTTGTTTGGTCCCGTTAGATCTCACTGATGTAGCCTGGCTGCAAGGTTTTTCATAGCTTGGTTGCAAGTGATGATCTTATTCTTCAAGGCAATGTTTACCTGGTATAGCACGTGGTTAACCCTGGCTTATCTATTCCATGTGGAGCTTTCATAATCTGTGGAAAAGATTATGAAACTGCATGCTAGTGCTGCTTGCAGACGTCTTATGGCTCATTGTGATGAGTTTATGGTGCTTGTAGTTGTAATAGCTGTTCAAAACAAAGAGCTGGAGACCCGTGGGAAGAAGAGTATGACTACAGGAACTGGAACATAGCCTCCCTGGTTCTCATATCCAGGGTTTCATTATTCACATTTTAATCGTCTGCAGCTTTATGTTGAAATAAAATCCCCACAAATAAGAAAATTATTTTAAAATGATTTAATATGTCTTTTTTGGTATGTCTACCTGTTTGTATGTGTGCCTATGTGTGAGAGAGTATGTGTATTGTTCAAACTCTATTTTGAATCCCAGAGCTCCTTCTAACTGCGGTGTTTAAATGTTGGCAATGCAATTACTGAAAAGTAGAGGCTTAGATTCCTCCAATTTTGAGGCCAGATACACATGAAAATTGCAGTATAATCCTTAAAATAGATTTAATACAGTTAGCAAAATAATGAAATCTGCAACTTCTTCTCCAAATAATAAAAAGTTAACTCTGTATCGTTCATAATTTGGTCCTGCCAATTTTACATCATTGCCTTACACATTTTGGATCTCTCCTTCCTTGCCCAAAGTTTAAGCAATGTCCTGGTACATCACAAGATGGTTGACCTTTCCCTAGACCATAATTTAGGGCAATAAAAGTGACTTATGGCTGACTTGTGCTAGCATATTGCCTGCTTATATTTTGGAGTGACTATAAGATGATTTTGGCAGTGCAAAGCAAAAATAAAATACAACATTACAATTAAAAATGTAAACAGCATAGTAAAATTGAAATTGATTTTAAAAACTGAAACAGTTAACACACAGCAAACAAATTATAGCAGTAACAGTAAAAAGACTTTGGAAATTATCATTGTCATCATTATTTTGAAAGGGGAGAAAAGGAAGTCTTGAGTGCAATTGTAAAATGTTTCATTAATGAGCTGCCATCTTTGATTATTATTTAATTACATTTATTGACTGTCCAACTCCAGCAGATTTGCTTCTATGTTTTCTTGTTAGTCTTTATCATTTCTGTTAACAACATGTTCAAGGTGAATTATTATTACTTTGGTCTTCAGTGAAGAAAAAAGTGTGAAGACTTATTCATTTAGTATGGTCTCGAGATTTATATGGGATTTAAGTTGAGCACTGTAGAAAATACCAATGACAAGTGAATATGAATAAAAGAGACATATTCCCTGATCATGTGTGCAGTTGATCATGTGTGCAATATGATTTCAATTATACCGTCCTAGTTCATTTAAATAGAAGCCAGATTCAAAAGTGTCAATGTCAACAAACAGGATAATATTCAAGGTAAAAATTGTTACTAGTTTTGCAGACTTTTGTATTGCTTTAACTCCATATTGCTTAATTCTGGCAGCTAACTGAGCTTATCTGTTACAGCCAAGTATAATGTAGGCCAGGCCCATCTGAAAGAAATTATCCAATCTTTAACATTCAGAGGTTTTACAGTTATATAATGATGGAGAAAACCGCAAATCCCATGGGACAGCAAATTTTAGAGATACTTTTAAAATGAAATTATCCAGCGTAACTTACAAGACAACCTTCTTGTACTTAAAGACAATAACAGCAATCTGGAATTAATTTTTTGTGATAGGGCAGATCCAATTTGCTTCTTTAACTGTTGATTAAGGAATCAGTTCTACAAGGCTTTCCCCTGTAAGTATTTGCTGTTTATTTATCTGTGAAAAATTGCTGGAATCCCCTTCAACTAAAATTGCTGGGTTAGACATGGCTATAATGAAGAACAGTCTTGCAACCCAGTTCTGATTTTGCTTGTTTGTTTTGAAGGAACAATTTACTTCTACAGCAAGAAGTTAGAGTAGCTAAATCAATGCCTCTTATGTAAATATTACATTGTAGGGTAAATTACCGAATGAGTCTTATTTGCATACTTTAGTCATAACATTTTCACATAAACTTTAATAAACATAAAAATAAGATTAAACAAATAAATTAAAATTATACTCCACAGGCTAATGAATTCAATAAGAAGAACTTAGGTAATTTTTCTGTTTAATTTCTTATACCAAATCATTTGCAGGACCTAACACTGTAACATTGGATGGCTTATTAGAACTTGTTAGAAACGTAGAAGAGACTTAACATTCCATAAAGTCACTTTTCATATTCACTTAAAAAATTCAACGAGCACGCACATGCAAACACACACACACCTTATATGTGTATGAGCTTGTGAATACATTTGTGTGTGTGTGTGTGTGTGTGAGTGAGTGCCCGTTGTATGTGTGTATGAATTATATGCTATTTATATTACATGTCCTTTATTAAGAAAATGTATATGACCATCCAGATTACTCACAGTGGCACTGTGGGTGGCTTAAGAAGTAAAGCCCCAATAAATCCTCATTCTCACATATTTGACAATATGAATGCATAAGTCTATGAGCTAGGGATTGTAAGTTTTTTTAAAGATAATTGAAAATAAAATAAAACAATCCCTTTAAGAAATCCGCATCTTTATCACATTCTGTTGAAGCATCATACCTCTTTGAGATTTTTTCGAAAAGCTTATTGAAACTTTTATAAGAAATACAATACTTGTAATCTTATAACATTAAAGGACATTGTATATATAAAAAAGATATCAAGACCCCAAAGGAAAACGTTACATTAACTCTTAAAGTTTCATGGTACTATGATTTCCATCTGGAATGGAATGAAGTGGTTGAGAAGAATAGCCAAAAGTAACTGTCCACTTCGCAGACCAAATGTGATGTTCTTGCTCTCCAGCAGCCCTGCTTCTGTCCTATGGATAATTTGAATAAGCATATGTCTCATGGTACCTGCTTAAAAATATAGAACACTCTTTTGAATCATTTGGATTGGTGATGGTTCGACGGGTACCACCTTGTGTGCTCAGATACTCTAGTGAATTACCTTTCAATATTTTTAGAACTCTTGTGAAAAAGAGCCATTTAGGGGACGCCAGAGGGAACTGTTAATTTAAAACAAATGTAATACTCATGTAAATGCATATTTTCACAAATAGATGTGTATGAGAGATAGATTGTTAGATATTATTATTGAACTGTTAAGGTAAATGACTCATGTCAAATGAGAAAAATATGAGCACAAATACTTAATTGGGGTAAAATAGCATTTAAGCTGCTAACGTATGCAAATTTATTTGGGAGTACAGCAGAGAAGAAAGAAACTTGTGGCAATTCCAGATGATGCTGAACAATATCCTTCAGCACCCTGTACCTTTGTTGTAAGGATGCTGGGATCTTTAACTCAGTAACATCTAGATCCTATGCCACCACTAATTTTATCTTTGTTCTACACTGATTTGATATTGGATGGACATTGAGAATGAGCCTATTGAAGAGGTTTCTCTGCAGATTAGTTGGAATGTTTAATTATACTAATCAATTACATGCATATAATTTATATATATATAATATATATGTGTGTGTGTGTATGCACTGAGAAAAATTATTGATAGACAAACATAGACAAGCATCCATATTTAGCAGTTCTCATCTCTTTATTCAAAAATAAGAAAAACTCTGAGTTATGTCAGAGGTCTTGGAACTGAATGTAGAGCAATGCAAATTCTTAAGGCTTGAATTATCCACTTAAAATGAATTATTTTGTTTTCTGAATTCTGTTGTAGAGCTAAGAATGAGCTGCCTCTACTGTAGCCTTTACTTTGGCCACCAGAGTTGGCAACATATATTTAATACATTATGATGATGATGATGATTATGATGATGATGATGATGATGATGATGTAATTTACAGATTAACAGTCTAAGGCTGGTGGAAATTTAATCATTCTGGTCAGCTTTGAATTTTGGTCCGTTCTGAAAAATGTTATGCCTGTGTGAAAAGTATATATTCAGCAGTTCCCTTGTTTTTTTTGATGATAACACATCTAGATTTATTAACACTATGATACATACAATGATGTGTGATCTAGCTCAGGGGTCACCAATCTTTTGGACCTCAGGGACCATTAAACTCATAATTTTAAATCCCGCAGACCAGAGACTCTGGGAAAATCCCCAAAAAAGTCTGCAGGAAAATTTTCCACCTCCTTTTCCTACTGATCGATCATTCGTTATTTGGGATCACAGGATACTGTCTCCAGCTCCATTCTCAGGGGGTGAGAGAGAGAGAGAGAGAGACTTTTGTCTTCATGCAAGGAAAGCAGCAGAAGCAGCAGAAGTCTTTCTTTCTCTCCCCCAAACTGCCAGAAATCAGTCTTTGTGAGATTTGTTGCACTGGCACAGCCTTTTAGAGCAGGATGCCTTGCAGGGTCCCAAAGACTCATTTCTGGCAGAGTTTGGGGGAGAGAAAGAAAGACTTTTGCTGCTTTCCTTGCATTCAGCCAAAAGCAGAACAAGAAAGAAGCAGAAAGAAGCAGCCCGGTGGCCAGGCCAGGCATGTGGGGCAAGTGGAGCAAGTTCCCCCTCCGCCTTTCCCCCTCCCCTCACTACTTTGTGTTGTTCTCAATGCAAGCTATACAAGCCTTGTGTTCCCGCGGGATGTGGGTGACATAGGCCTGTGTTCCCGCACAGCCTGGATTAATTGCTTTGAGTGGTGCTTTAGGGGTGACATTTCTCTGCGGACCACCAAAATTTTCTTGTGGACCACCAGTGGTCCCTGATTAGCAACAACTGATCTAGCTGACCTTGTTTGGGCTCAGAAGCAAAGCAAGGTCAGACTTGGTTAAACTGAGATGGAGATAACAAGGAAATGAAGGATATAAAGTAGAAAAATATTTCCAAAGAAAACAATAGAAAATCATGTCTCTGTTGCTGCCCATAAAACTGCAGGATGGTGTTCATGAATTCACTAGGAACTGATCTCAAAGTGATATAATCTTTACCTTTAATACTGCAGTAAACCCGTATTAAATACGGTTTTGTAAGTTCTAGCTCATAAACCTGTCTCGAACAAGCGTAAATGAGCATGCTGTTTAAGGTAATAGAATTAATTTAGCATCCATGTTAAGAAAAATACTACCTTTTAGAAAAATATTATTTTATGTATTCTATTGAAAATTAGTAAAACAATATAATTAGACATTTATTTTTTTATTTAAAAATCCCCAATGAGACATAATATTTTAATTTATGTTAGAAGTCCCTAACTCTTAATCTATTGGATCTCTATAAATGCTGTATTTTTGTAAACTTATTTCATTAGTAGAATTCTAAAGCAAGTCCTAGCAAATAAACATACTCTGCTCTAATTATATTTTGTTAAAATGACTTAGCTTGTTTTGAGTTTTTTGCTTGAAGCCAGGATGTTTGGTACTGTAGAGTATTTAGGTTGCATTTTAATTTGGGGAAACTTTATGGGAAGGGCATTTGATATTCCTGGGAATGTTTATGCAAAGAAGATATGTTTATTGTTGGCAAATTATGGCTTCTGAACTAAGTAACTGGAAGCAAAAATATGAATTCATACTTTCATTGAAATGAATATTCCTTTATTTCTATGAAGAACGGCCATGAGTAATTAACGCAATGCATATGCAGAACTATAATAAAAAGTACTGTATTTTCTACCTACTATGCTATGTAGATATGAAGTTGTATCTTGTCATGTCTTTTTTCCTTTTTGGTTAGGACATATTTTCTTTTTCTTTTACACTTCATGTAAACAGTGCACAAAGCATGATCTCAGATAATTTTAATTTCAAGCTAAAGTTCTAAAATTTAGCATTAAAAATTAATGCTAAAGTTAAAAATAATTTTAGAAATTTCATGTGCTTCAATCTCCAATCTTACTTGCTATAGACAATTTTATGGTACCATTTTTATGCTTTAATTCAGGAATTTGAACATTGTAATTCTCAATGAATTACTAAAGGAGAAAGTGTTTCTTTTCTTCAGATTTGTTCTTCTTACAATGTTTGGAACATTGTACTATTTACTTGTATCATTTTCTTAAATTTAAAAAAAAAATCCAACTATTTCAAATGATTTCCTAAATGTGTTGTCATTTAAAATGTAAAGACAGGGAAAACCTATCTATTTATATGGCAAGCTCAGAGATTCAACATTTGAAAAAAAAATAGACTACAGATAATTGGGTTATCAGATGCAGACACTGCAGGGAATTGAGCATTATCTCTTCTTAGTACTAGGACTACTGGGTCATTTCCTTAACTCTACAGCTTCATTCTCTATCAGACTGACAAAATCCAGAAGCCTAAAAAATGGAATCTTTCTGGTTGCCATTCTAAAGTTTGCCCTCCTCCATCCTTCAACAGGTTGATTTTATGTGTTCTCTCTCTCCCCCTCTCCCTCCCTCCCTCCCTCTCTCCCTCTAACTCTCTTCCAATTCTTGGATACAACTGAATCTCCCCATTTTATTCATTTCCAGTTGACACTGGATTGTTATTATGTTTGATTGCACTATGGTTCTAAACTAATGCTTCTTCAAGTTATTACAAAACTTAACATTATATTCCTAGATGGAATATAGCAGAAAAAAATTCTGCTCAGAAAGTACAACTCAGTAGTAATTTATCTGGAAGTTAGGCTTCCTGATCATGGAATTTACATATACAGGATTATACAATTATTTAACTATATAATATGTTCTCTATCACTTTGATAAATACCTTTGATGGAATGTTATTATTGTTTATTAAATTTGTTTGCTGCCCATCTCACCATGATATATTTATTATTCATTCAGTTAATTCAGCAGTGAAGAAAACTCCCCTCACTCCTACTTCAATTAATAAAGGCACATTTTAATTTGAATTCTTCTTACTATCTTATATTCTATTCCCAATTTTAATAATATTAATTTTACCTCTGATTTTTATATATGTATGTGATTGCTATTGTTATATGCATAGTTTTATTGGATTAGTATATGCCTCCCAGGGTCATCTTTGATGAGATGGATGGCCATATAATGCAATAAACAAATATAAGATGTTCAGGGACTCTCATTTTTCTAAACAAATTCCACAGCATGATGTGATTGACACAATTTAAGAAATTTTGTAATCAATGGAGCACATGCTGTCTTGATTTTGGTATTTTTGATTTTGGTATTCATGCAGCATGCATCAGTAATAACACCTTGTTTTCTTAGACTTGAACAGCTTGAACAGCTTGATATATAAAAAGAAAAATATTTAGTGTTTGATTTATAGTACAAGAATGCTGCAGGAATCACTGTGCACATTACACCTTAATTACTACTACCCAATTGGAATCATTCACACAGTTTACTGTGTGTTATTTTATCACTGGATGCAATTTGTCCTTTTCAAGTTTACGTTGCATAGTTGCCTGAAGCTGATATAAATAGATTTCTTCATGGCCACTGGAATAAACCTAAATACTGTGTTTTCCTTTTTAGTGGTAATTTTTAGATTTTTCCTTTCTTTTCTCCTTTGATGTGATCTTGGGATAAATGGCGGTATACTTTTTCTGAAGATTTCATTTAGCACAGTTTAGCATGTTAGGGGCTCACTGATAATCATTGCTGCTCTTCTCTTACTCTGTTCTAGAATATCAGAAAGTTTCATATGGTGTGAAGTCCTAAACAGAACACAATATTCAATGCGGAATTGACCTAAGCAGAATAAAGTAGAACATTTACCTTCTGTGTTTTGGAAATTATAATTCGGTTGATGGAGTTTACTGTAAATCTGTATTGCCTTCTTTGTGATTTTATTACAGTGCTGGCTCATTTCAGTTGCAATCAACTCTAAGATATATATCACAAAAAAATATGTCTCATATCCTATATCCTATATTAGTGCATGATTCCTCTTTTCATAAATGTAGAACATCCCACTGTCTCTGTTATATCTCATGCTTTACTTTCAGGGTATTTACTTTCAGCCCATTTCTCTAATCTGTCAAATGACTTTATATTTTATTTCTGTTTATTATGCATCTTATCCAGTTTTGTGTTATTAAGAAACAAGCATTTCCTATGATTAAATTCATACAGATCATCCTGAGGAATAGGGAACCTGGAAATTCCATCCAGCTCATCATAATTACCTGGTTGAACTTGTTTTTGTTGGAAAAAACTGATTCAAAATAGGAGTTGATTAGCTCTGCTTTTCTTAACCTGTCAGCATTTTGCTGTTTTGAGTAGCTGATATAACCCTTCTTTTCATTTATTTTTAACATATCTAAAATATCCTTTTTAATTATTCTTATCATCTTTCCCTAATTTCAGTTCATTCTGAGTTTTTACTTTACTGACACTATCTTTGCAGTTCAGTGCTATGGGGCTATACACTTTCTAATTTGGCCTTCTTCCATTTCCTATGTGTGAAGGTTTGTTTTAAGATTTTATTAAAGCTTTTTTCTGTAGTCTCATAAACATCCAGTGATTTCCAGATTTTCCTGTAAGTAGAAGTCTTTCCAGCTGCAATTGGTATATATCTATGGATATTCTCAGTCATCCTGGTCATAGTTGTCCCAATGATGCTTTTTCAAGAGGCAACTGGACTTTCTTGCTTTTCTTTGAAAATATTTTGCTTCTCATTCAAGAAGCTTCTTCAGCTCTGATTGGATGGTGGGGAATGGAAGGGTTTATACTCCTGTATAACTTACAGATGTTTCATTACCATTACCAATCAGTTGCATTGATGTTAGTTTGGTAATGAAACATCTGGAAGAAAACACCAAGCTCAGAGACCACCAAAGTCCCACAATATATATTATGTGTACCACAATCTAACACAACATATATTATACACATATACTTTCAAGACAATTATATTCAAATATAACTATATATTTGGCATGTGTGTGTATGCGTATGTCTTAAAGAATAATTGTAATTAATAATATTTATTGTAATTACATTAACATAGCAAATAATACAACTCTATTTTAAATTGGTAACTTGTGCATTCATGCCTCAGCACCATATTATAATCAGAAGTTCTGAGTATCCTTATGCCTTGCTTGAGAGCGGCAGAGTAGAAAAGGGGGGGGGGGGAAGCAGTCTTGTTTCCTGTTTTAAATCTTTAAAAAATATCTCCCGCTGCAAACTTTGGCATTGAATTAACTTAGATTACCCAAGTTCGCTTACCTGGATTCAATATTTGTTAAAGAAGTAGGCAAATTTAGGATTTCTTAGGTCCATAAGAACCCACGATTTGCACAGTTTCCAAAATGGCTCTCCTGAAACTTTAGATGCTCCTTATAGCAGATTGTGTTAGCCTTGTGTTAGAAGGTAGAATGGAAAATCCAACGTCCAACTTCGTTTAGTAAATTTGTAAGTCTCCTTTTGACCTCAGAAAAGGAATTAAGGTTCAAGCTTTCAGGATTACAGCTTTAATTCTCATAATATAACTACATTCCTGATGAAATAACCTAAGACTTATGCATTAAATGAAAACATTTCTGCCTATTCAAAAGGAATGCTTGATTATTATTATTTTTAATTCTGATGTGATATTTCATCCCTTGTATTTATTCTCAGTATCCCTATGTACTGGGTGTGGGGAAAGGACTGTAGAACAACCGTTCGGCCATATTTTTTAAAAGATAAAAATACTTAAATTGTCAAAGAATGAATAATCTATCTATGTTCTATCCATCCATCCATCATAAATCTTATCTATTTCTAGGGCTGCCCAACTCATAAAAAGCATCGCTCTGAGACGCATACAACAATTAATTAAAAAGAAATGCCAAAATATATATATACCAACAGATACCTTTAAAATCTATAACAATGCACCTTTATCATTAAAAATAAAGTAGAGGTAAAACTGTTTCTTTGGGCAGCATTTACTTGTTATCAAAATATTTTAAATTTAGATAAACCTCACATCAATCTTTATATATTTTTTCCACTATGTATCATTCAATCACATTACAGTGTCTGTTGACCATTATGAAGAAACTTTAAATGAAGATTAAAAAATAAAATAAACCCCAAATTAGGTAGAGATAATATTGCAAATGTGTTGCTATCACTTCCTAAGTCTAAAGAAAGTTTAGTATGAATCGTTTGGGGTTTTTCTTCTTATTTGGTAAATTAACACTATTCTACTTTCTAGCTCCTTATTTCTGAACTGTTATACCACAAAGCCTCATTTTAAAGAGGTCAAGCCCCCACGTGACGATTTGTTGTTCATGAATCTACTTTTGGGCCAATTTGTGTGTTTGTGTGCAATCAGAAGTGACTTGGATAATAATAATCTGTCTGTGTATGAAGACTTCCTCTATCTGGCTACCATGAATCAGGCTGATTCCAAGTGAATGAGATTTTAATCACCTGTCACTACCAGCAGCACTTCCTCTATATTTATGGTAATTTTTTTGTCTTTTTATTGAAATCAGTGTTGACTGAATCAAGTAATCCTGATTAGCAATCTCACTGTATCCAGTCAAGAGTGAAATGCATCAGAGCATTACTGGTACACTGAACAATACCGAGATTGGAAAGAAGGTGAAAGAAAATGAAAAGAAATAATATAGTAGTACAAAACAAGCTTGTCTTAATTATAGACACACACACATACACATACACAAATGCACACAAACACAAAGGACTTTAGCACTAGGATTATAGGCCACCTACGGCTACTTTTGAATGTTTTATAAATCAGAACTTTAATCAATTACAGGACATCAATACCAGTGTTAATCTGAATATTTTATAACAAGTATATAGATACCATGTTTGATTTCTTGGTAGTTTTAAATGATCTAATAATATTTTAAGATATAATATAATATTATTCCTAAAATAATGCTCATTATGCATGCTGGTCAACATGTAAAAAAATTGAAAGAATTCTGATAACTTACTAAAATTAGTTAATTTAAAAATTCAAATGGAAATGCTTTATAATTGCATCTTTATTTTTAACTAAGAATGTTCAGTTGAACTTCTTGGCTAAAAAATATATATAGGATATTTTTGGAAAGAAGAAGACAAGAATGTATATGGATTTGTTCTAATCATGTTTTTCTTCTAGATTATTACAAGACCACTCCTAATTACATATTATGAAAAAGAGCTAATATAATTTTGGATGAAAAGTATTACAGATAATAGTTTTCTCTGGTTTACCCAACTCGAAATTGGGAACAATTGGAGCTCATATGATCAAGGTTAAAATATATTATGTAGTGTTTGTTGAATGACAGAGTACTTGGCACTATGTTGTACTAAGAGAAAGACACAATTCTTGCCTGAAGGACTTATCTAAATTAAACCAAAGCCAGAGTTAGGAAAGGCTGTAAATACAACTACATCAACAGCTGAACTGATTGCTGGATTTCTTCTTCTTTAATAAATAATAAGTAATTTAAAAATATATATGAGACTTTTGAATTTCCCCAACTGAAAGAAAAATAATTTGATATAAATAATCCTTTGTTCACATAAATCTCTAACCTTTTCCCAGTTATATAATTGGACCATTTTACAACTGTTTCAAAAATTAGCTTTTATAATGAGTTGTGCCTCTGCATATATGTTTATGTCTGTCTGTCTGTCTGTCTATCTATCTATCTATCTATCTATCTATCTATCTATCTATCTATCTATCTATCATATTGGATTATATATAAGCATTCAGCTTTAAAGTTATTTTTATAAGAAGCTAGAATCTAATCAGCTACATAATCAGAAGATATTTGAATTTCAGATTCATTATGCCATGGCCAATTGGATAATGTCTACAACAATTCTTGCATTTTTTAAAAACTGCCATATCAGGGAGTTTTTCAGACTAAGACGGACCAAGAAAACTAAATGAATAACATCATAATTCTAGATCAATATTTCCAACGTAAGAAGTAAACTTTAGCAAAGCAATCACTGTTACAATACCAATCTCTACAAGATAGATATACTTAACTGATATTATAAAGAAGACAGTGTCTTTAGAGATTAAAAAATAGACTTCTCAAGTACAGAGAAAAGGAATCAGAAAGCAGAATGTAGGCATACTGTATGTGTACGCTGACATGTATATACTGACAAGTTTGAAATTCTTTGTTTTATGGATGGACAACCTTTCTCCTACTTTGCCTCCCAATTTATGGAATGAATTCTCTCTTGTTGCCTCCAGTTTCTAATCTCCTGGCATTTAGAAAAGTTGCAAATAAATCTTTTTCAACAAGCTTTTAATTGTTAATTAACTTTAATGTTTGCATTAATTTAAGTGTTTAATATTTGTTTATTGTTTATTTTTAATTTCATTAATTGCCTTGAGCCTTTGCTTGAGAAAGCTGCGGTATAAATAGAATAAGCAAACTAAAAATTACATCCCATATAAGCAATCAGTTCAGACTTCAAACAAGAACAATCAGTCCTAGGAGACGGATAAATGCAGAGACAGACAGTGGATCACAGAAAGAGAGAAGGAAAAAGAGATGGCAGAACAGGTGGCCTCATCATTTTTGGATCAAGCTCCGTCCACTTGTTCCTTTGGCCCATTCTTGCCTACCTTCTTACCTAACTCTAAATGGAGCACTATTTATAGAAAATGAACATTTATTTCATGCTCTTCAACATGGATGGGCATCTTGTAAACAACTGCAGGCAAAAACTATAATAGCTGGTAATAGCAACTTACTGTGAAAATTGGCAGGAAAGATTTGAGTTTTGGATAAGAAAGTAAGCTTTTTGCTCTTTACACATTGGAAACAATCAATTGCACTGGCAGGGGGGTCAAGCAAAAGAGAGATTGCTTACTGAAACAGCTTGTTTTTTAAATCCCTCTCACCACACAGAGAGAAAGGGATTTCAAGAGCATAGCTTTTTGTAGCTTTTTGCATAGTGTGTCCACAGCTCCCAGTCCTGGGCTATGTTGTGATTGCATAATTTTTGATGTGTAGAATAGCAAATACTTATTTTCTTGCTACCTCTTCCTTTCTGATTCTTCACTTTGTGAGAGAGGGGGAAAGGGTCAGTCAAAGGAGAGATTGCCTACAAAAATGACATGTTTTTCCCCCTCCGCCGCCTAGCAAGAGCAAAGTGGTTGGAGAGAAAGACATTTCAAGAGAGTATTGTAAGCTGTTTGCATAATGCACCCACGATTCCTGAACTGCAGGATGATTTCATTGTTTTTGATATATACAAGAGAGTAAATAGGCACTTGAGCATTCCAAATGAAAGGGAATGTTTAGAAAGTGAACAAAAGTAGTCTTATGTCTAGCCAGCTAGCATAGTTGCAATCATGTGATTTCCCACTCAGTGACTGTTTCACTTAGCAGTGGAGTGAAGATTACTTGTATCTAAATAGTATTAAATTTAAGGAACTTTAGAGCTAATTTGGAAATAAACTCTATATGTTGTAAAATCTTAATTTTACTTTTATTTTTTATTTAACATTCCTAATATATTCAATCAAAAAAGCAATCTTAAAATTAATTAATAGGAAAAAATTAAAATTAAAAATTAATAGAATTTTAAAAAAGAAAGAAAAGAAACGTCTGTTTTATTTAAATCAATAGCATTTAAGTAGTTATCCGTATTGCACTCTTACCTTGCTTTTTCCCTCTAACAGTTTTTCATAATAATATTGAGTAATTTGTAAGAATACAAATTAAGAAAGAAAAAGGGAGAAAAAAAATGAAAAATATGTTTTAACCCAAGGTTATCACTTTATTAAAATGAAATTAATTTAAAAATGCATTTTTTTCAAAGCCACAACTTCAGCAACTGTATGCTGGGATTGAGAAAATAACAGCCATTCTTCAAATTTAATTTAAATTCACTAGAATCTTTGAAGCAAGTAGGAATATTAAAGAGTTCTCATGTAAACCTTTAGAATGACACTTGTACAAAAACATTACTTCTTTGTTCTTTGGATAAAATCTGCCTTTAGGAGCTAGTGTGATTCTGCTAAGGCACGGGTGTCCAACTTGCAGTGTCACGTTGCTGTCATATGACGTATCGCGACGTTTTCCCCCTTCGTGGAGCTGGGGTGGGAGTGGTCTATGTCCAACGTATCTGACTCGTAGGCCACTATAACAGTTTGACAGTTATAGTAAGGAATTTTTATTGGATTCTATATTAATATTATAGACAAAAAACAACAACACAGCAAACGAGATAACTATGATTCTATATTATTATTATTGTTATTAGTAGTAGTATTTGACACAAAAACCAACAGAGTGTATACAGCAAATGAGATAACTATGTTGGGTTTCCTATCACAAATCACTAGTCGAACACTATTATTATTATTATTATTATTATTATTATTATTATTATTATTATTATTATTATTATCTGTTGGATATGTTGAATCTTGATTTATTTGAATAGTTACTATCTTTTCAAATGGTTGAATATATAACATGCTAGCATCACTGGCATTTTCTTTTGGATCAGATGTTTCTCAGGTCAAGGGGCTCAGGATGTGAAACCAAATCCTAACACAAATGCTGATATTTTAAAATTGGCACAATGAATTCAGATTCATAACTAGCTGCTACATAAATTTAATTGATTGAAGAGAATTTTTCTTTCAGGTGCACAAGCTGCCATGCCAAATGAGGTAATATATTGTTTGTTTTCATATTTCTATCCTATCGTTTATTTGTTGATATGCAAAACTTTCCAAGACACTAAATCAGTGACCAGTTTCTGGATGGCTTAATTTCAATAGAGTGTAGGGTTCAATTTAACACCATGGATTTGTAGTAACTACTCAGTGTAGCTATAGCAAGTGATAACGGCAGCAATTTTGAATAAAATATGATAGAGATCGGAACCAAGTATTGGTAGTGCTTGTCACTTAAACCAGAAGTGACAGCACCTGTATAAGATACTTCAATTAATACATGAAACTAAGCATTTTTTATGTTTCATATTTTGTGATAATGGTCTGTTTCTATTTCAAATTTTTCAGATGTCTGGTCTGCAGTCCTTATAACATATATGTTTCTATTTCTTTATATATAGATCTTATTTCTCTATTGTAGGTTTCTTTAACTGCAGGCTTGGGGCAGTAAAATCTGAACTCTTGTTTTAGGGGACTCTGTGACTGCTGAGAGGATATTAGCATATCTCCTTTCTGTAGAGGCAAAATATGTTTGAGGGAGACTGTCAGAAAAGAGAAACGGATAGTTGGGCTTAAGTATGTTCCATACTTCTGTCCTCCTTTAGACTGGAAAAAATGTGAACCAATCTGTAAAATGAGGGTTGGGAAGAATTATTTATTGATTTTATCCCACCTTTATTATTTTTATAAATAATTCAAGGTAGCGAACATGCCTGATACTTTTTCCTCCTCCTCCTCCTCCTCCTATTTTTCCCACAACAACCACCATCCTGGCTGATGGATTGCTTTGAGGCAGTGTTCCTGGCCCAGAGTCATCTGAATAGATTTAAAATTATTTATTTTAATTACGATATATTTTAAAAAGAAACATGGATCAAACCCTTTCAGAGACTTTTTTAATGGAGTTTGTAAGGTTGATGTTTCCTATTTGGTAAGAAAATATATCAAATACACAGTGGGTTTGGGTATGTTTTAATTAATTTTGCAAGTCTGTGTATAGTTTTGTGTTTTGTTTGGAGAGGTTTGGGAGGAATCTGATATAGTTTGACATTTGAAGACCCTGGCTTATTGATCTGTGCCATAATACTTCTTAAGTTCCCAACTATTTTGCTTGCCATATTCTCCTATTATTTATTAACATATATTTAGGTGTAATCCACCAATGCACTTCTGTTTCATTTAAATCAATAGCATTTAAGTAGTTATCCATATTGAACTCTTACCTTGCTTTCTCCCTCTTAACAGTTTTTCATCATAATATTGAATTTGGACAGTCTTTAATCCAAGCATGCGTTGAAGCTACAAATTTCTTTTCAATTTGTTATGCTATCATGGCTACTTATATCAGTTGGACTGAAACTGGAGTAAATTTCAGATCACCCAGTCAGACATCAAGCTTACAGTCTAAGATTTGCTATTTCTTGCCATGTTAATATTATCCACCAGATGTCATTTTTAGGTTAGCATCGTTGAACAAGAATTTAAAAACAGATTTGGCCTGCAATGGAGAGAAACAGATACTTAGCAAATTATTGGTGAACTTTCATAGAAATGAAAAATAACTAATATGGCAATGAAATTACTAAATTGATTTCTGGAAATCAGGATTGCCTGTTATCTATACACATTTTTCATCAATTTATAACAACTTAAACATAGTACAGATATTCCTCAACTTACAGCAATTCATTTAATGACCGTAGGAAGTTACAATGGCATAGAAAATAGTGTCTTATGGCTGTTTTTTCACAGTTTTGATCACTGCAGCATCCCCATGGTCAGTGATTAAAATCAGGTGCTTGGCAATTGACTCATATTTGTGACTGTTTCAGTGTTCAGGACCTTCTAACAAGCAAAGTTCTCCAATGGAGAACTCAGATTCATTTAACAACCAAGTTACTAATTTAACAACTGCAGTGATTCATTTAACAAATATGGCAAGAAAAAAGGGGACAAAGTCACTTAACAAATTTCTCAATTAACATAAATTTTGTGGTTGTACATTGAGGACTACCTGTACTTTATCTTCATTAATGTCTTCATATTCTACTCTGTTTTTTGTAACATCACATTGGGTTTTTAATGATGACCAGTATATTTTCCTTATGTAGTTTTGGAATTATTATGTAAAAATTATTTTCCTTATGAGTCCCCATTATTTACATATTGGGAAGCTTAGAAAACTTATAACTGAAACAGTTCCCTAAGCACAACTTAAGTTACCCCAGATACATTTTGCAGTTCTGTACTTTCATATTCTGACTATCCAATCTGATGGTCTTTCTTGTATGATGCATTTGTATATTTCAGTTTTATTTTAATTATGTTGGGCAATAAAACATTAAACAGTTGCCATGCATTTTGCAATCCTTATTTTTTTTTCTGCATCCTTGTATGATCTGCATAATTATTATGTTTTTTACTGGTTTTCCTTTGAAGTGTTTTTCATATTCATGCTTTGTTTGACACTTATCCAAGTTATACGGATTTAATCTCTTTTAATCCTTCCTTATAATGCAATTCATCCATTACCTTTACCCAGTAGTTTGGAATCTTTGAATTTTCTCACTGCTGTTCCAAAATAATTGCTAGTTTTACAGCTAATTTCCTTGCTAACTCCCTACAACTGATATCATTGATTTGAAATTATACACTATGTTTAATATCATTTCTTTTGAAGGATTATTTTACTTACATTCTACTCCTTGCCACTTCCAGAGCCTTTATATTAGTTTATTATTGTATTGATATTATTTATTATTTATTGTATGTGTGTGAGAATATGTAATCTCTACATGGGTGGGTCATCTACAGTTTTGGTTCTAGATAATTACAGACATTAATATCATTTTTATATTTGGCGATAGCAAGCACAGCACCATATAATTGGGAGCTATATACAAGAATATCAGTATCAAGTCTTTATTTCAGCTCATGACCAGTCTATAAAATATTTGAATACATAAAATTGACATGGATTAGCTAGTTAAGTAACAGATTTTTCAGTCAAACTGCTGTGCATCTTACATATTAGATGACAGAATTTGCCAACACATTAGGAAGCAGAGTCATTTTAATTTGAGAGTAAGAGATTTAAACAGAACTGATCAGATTGGCCAGGATATTTAATTAGGTATGGAATTAGCAACTCATGGAGAGTGTTGGCATAAAATGGACAATACAGTAAGGCATATTTGGAGATGTTTATGACTCCTTCATCATATGAGCAGAGTCTGGCTTTAATGGAATCCCTTTATATCTCCAGTCTAAAAATGCTGACAGAAATCTATTGAACCATGCTAAGTTTAGGGATGCCCTGAATTTTAAAACAGGGCTTTGGTTTAAATATGTAGCAGGTGTGTAAGGAGTGCAAGGCATTCTAAAAAATAGTCTTTGTGGACAGACCTCAAGTCTGTTTGAATGTCAATATTCTTGAAACATTGCTTAATTGTCTCTGCTGTATGTTCTGGTACCAACATGCACCCTTGGGTTAAGGCAAAAAAAAAAGTTCCAATTTTTTTTTATATATCACTAGAGGTCCTAGGAGGAAATGAATTTATCAAAAGGGACTTGAGGAGTTACATTGTCCAGAGAGAAGAGTAGTTTAGTCCATTATGGGAAACTATGTTTCCAGGCATTAAATCCAGTCTTACAAGGTATAAATGCCACCTTTGTAATGTAGCAATAGCACTTATAATAGCAATAGCATTTAGACATACACTGCTTCATAATGCTTTACAACCCTCTCTAAACAGTTTACGCTACAGGGTCAGCATATTGCCCCCAACAATCAGGATCTTCATTTTACCAACCTTGGAAAGATGGAAGGCTGAGTCCAGCTTGATCCAGACTGGATTGAACTTCTGATTGTGGGCAGATTCAGCCTTCAATATTGCAATTCTAAACACTGCATCATACGGCAATGTAGAATCACAATTTTGACACAGTGTGGGACTTGGCATAAGATCCTAAGAAACCTGTTCTGTACCCTTTCCAGTGAGACAGAAGACCTGAATGAGACTATCTGTGCATGAAATAATAATTGAAAATCTTGTCTGGGATTCTCAGCAAGTGGGAACTAAAAATAACCATGGCTGCACAATAAGTGTTATTTGATGATATGAGTTGACAGATGTGTTTGTTACTTCATAGCTTACATTTTAGGCATATTAAATATTTTACCATCATTTAAAAATAAATAGGGGCTAAGATATATTTTCTTTTAAAATTATACCAAAGTAGAAGAAAATGCAGTGTTATGCTCCAACTGAAATGTTGAATGTCCAAAATATATTTCTTAAAGGTACATACTCTAGCATGTGTACCTTAAAATTTCAAGGTCAGTATTCTTTACCTTTTTCAAGAACACAAACTGTGTTTATTTCAGAAGTTGTTAACACCTGTCCTGGATCCTAAAATAAGCTGTAGATCATATTAGTTTATATAAACAATTGCGTGGAAGATTTGAGGACAGGACTGTTTTGGTTGCCATCTTTGGGGGCATTGAAGTTAAGTGGCAAAAAAAATTAAACTGTACCTTAACAAGTACTGTTTACGGGCGAGGCATTAGTTAAAAGACTGAAGAGGAATAGTTACCATCCAAGCCTTCAGCTAAAGCTATATATGAAGCTTTGGTTTTTTCGGGTGGGAGTGTTTCTGAATTATAGATATTTTAATCAAGTTCTTCACTATATTAATGCACATTGATGAGTAAGCCTTTGTGTATATGTGTTCCCTTCTCTGCTTATATACCTTAAACTTTTGACTGGATTATTAAGATTACTAAAAGTAATCTAGAAATCTAGATTACTTTTTACTAGATTACGCCCAAAATCTAAAAGCAACCTAGAGCTAAGAAGAAATTTCCTGATAGTTAGAACAATGAATCAGTGGAACAACTTGCCTCCAGAAGTTGTGAATTCTCCCACACTGGAAGTTTTAAAAAGAGATTGGACAACCATTTGTCTGAAATGGTATAGTTTTCCTGCCTGAGCAGTGGGTTGGACTAGAAGACCTCCGAAGTTCCTTCCAATTTTGTTAATCTATATTCTAATCCAAAACAGGAGGATAAAACTTCTTTTTAATATCCCTGCCTAGTATTTCAGATGATATTGCATTAAAAAGTTTAGGTTTGAACTCTTAATCAAAGACTTCAGAAAATGATTATATGTAACCAAAATTAGGTTTCCGTGCCTCATATATGTCAGCTATGAAAAGATGATGACAGTGTTTCTAATCCTGCTATGTACTTATGTAGTCAAATAATATTGCCAGCTCATAATTATGGCTTCCTGAAAAAAAATTCCGATGTATAGTTAAAACTTCAAGTGCTCTTTCCAACCTCTTAAACTGTATGGATTCCTTAAGTTGCATTTATAATACAATTGTGCATTTTAGGCTGAGCAGAGGAGTGAACCTAAAATTTAAGTTTAGTGCTTTTATAACAAAGTGGGAAGAATCAGCCTTTTTTATATATAAATATTTTTCCCCAGAATGAGATACTTAATTCCATTAGCATGCCTTAATATTTCTACATCCATTTCCTTGTCTTTAGAAAACATCCTAAATATACAAATTAATCTACCTGCTATTCTACTTCATTTTTCATCTCAGATACAATTACGTTGGTCTTTTATGCAATTATTTTCAGATCCTTACTCCTAGCTGCATTATACATTCTGTCTAACATTCACTGGAAATCATTCAGGTTCACAGGCAACAGCACAGCTTTGCCTGCATATAAAAGACACACATTCATGTCTTTAATCAATATACCTCTGTCATTACTAAAAGCATCCTTTATACATTTATTTATAAACACCTTTAAAAAAAAAAGAGGAATATCACCTATCATTGTCTGAATCCCCTACAAAGTGTTGAGTCATTCACTAAATGTTCTGCTTATTCTCAACTTCATTTATTTAAACCACATTTCCTACTATTCCACATCGAACAGGGGTGTCAAGCTCACAGCGTCATGGTGGCGTCACATGACGCATTGTGACTTTTTTCCCCCCTTTACTGAAGCGGGTGTGGGGTGGGGTGTAGGTCTGGCCAGCGTGTGGCGCATCCAGCCCATGGGCAGCAAGTTTGACATCCCTGATATAGAATAGTGCATATTGACCATTAATCCATTTATTTGTACTAAATCTTAGTGAAGCCAGTGTCCCTTTCTTTAATTGTATAAACCTTGCATAATTTTTCTTTCAACCACACCTCAGGTACTTGTAAGATTAAATATGAGAATATAGGAAGCTGTGCATTGGACCATTTTGTCTTCTGTTCTTTTTTCCAGTGTTGTTCCTTTCAGCTTCACTGTGCCTTGGCCCAGTCCTACCTTCACAAAACAAAGTGGCAAGCAAAATTAAATGTCCATGACTGGTAGATCAGAGGTATGATAAGTTACTTGGAAGATTAGATCAGTTTATTTTCATCTGATGATAATGAAATGCCTGTGTGTGATAGGCTAAGTCTAAATATTGTTTCTGAAAAATAGTAAGATTGGTTCTTGATTTACATTAAAAAACACCTCTTTTAATTCAATTTATTTAGTAGAGGGATTGATTCAGAATAGAAAGTAACTATTATGTACTATTAAGTTAACAACTTGCCTTGTGGTTATTTAAGAAAAAGCTTTATTTGTAGTTACAAAAATATATACCTGATTTCAATTAAGATATATTCAAGTTTTAATATTTTATAAGAAGTTAAAATATTTAATGTGTAAATATATTATATTAAAATATAACCTTTTTTTAAAAAAAAATATTTTTAAAAATGTGATATTGCTTGTTTTGGCTGGCAGTTATTGTCCAGTGACTCAGAAATGCTTTTTTCCAGTGTTCCCAGTGTTTCCAGTGTTTGGTCTTTGAATCTCATATATAAGATCCATGTTTTCTGCCATAGAGGCCTGAATATGCAAATGTCAATAGCAATTTTAGCTGGTCCATTAACTTATATTTTGTTCTATACAATAAGATTTTCCTTTCTTTTCTAAGAGAGGTAAGCTCTCTGGTCACACTAGAACTATAACATGGAGTTAGCGTTAGTTTTCAAATCCTAAAAAAAGGACTATGCATATTAAAAAGTCTTGAAACTTCTTTGGTGATTTATAGCTTCTAATGTTGACAGTGTGTATGTTAACTAAAATATTCCTTTAACTTTAATTATGCAGTCAGTCTACTGGATGATAAACCAAAGGCATTTTGCCGTTACTGTGGTAATCAGAATATTTGGAATATGCCTACCTTTTATATATTTGCTAGAATTGGAAATATATGTATGTATGTTATGTTGAACAGGCACAACAGCCTGTTTTGTTGCATATACAGGCATGATGATATATATTTGTTGACAAACAGTATGTTTCCTAGTGCCTTGTTTTTAATATGAATGGTAAAATAATCCATTTGTTTCTTTTGCAGATTAAAAAAAAAAGTATATATTTTATATACACATGTATTATTATCTTAGGTGAAGGAGTTTAGTATGTGAACTGGATATAACATTTTCTTCTTAATCGTCTGGATCGGTATATGGTCCAAAAGACTTGCATTTAATGCAGCTTGGCCTGTCCTTAACCACATACTTGTAGTCACATGGTAGATGTAATGGATGACCTGGGGCAATCTCAGTACAGCTGCAATACAATTGCAGTGATACATTTTCTCATTCCCGGGCCAAGGGAATTGTCACCAGGAATTTGCAGCTGTATCTAGTCACATTCTCTAGGTCACATGTTATGTTCCATGGCTTATTGTATCTTCATTGAAGGTATAGGCTGCATCACCTGGAAGTATTTTGGACTATGTGAACTCAGTTACAGAAAACAAAATAGCCATTTTTGTGTACGGCAACTCACTAGCAATATATACTTTCTTCTTTTCTACTCCCTGTATTTGTTACCACCCTTTAGTCTTACCAGAGATAGGAAACTGGTGAATTTGACCCCATCATTGAGTGATCTCATGCTCTACAGTTCAAACAGTAGTAACACACAACTATTAGTAATATAAAAGTGCAGAAATAACCAAGTAAGCCAACAAACCAAATTATGAGGAACAGTTTATTTAAGAAAGGCTGAAAAAAAGATTACAAAGAAATTAGAAAGGTACAGAATTATAAGTAAATAAAATTATAACAAACAAAATAAGTAAATAAAATCCCAAGCAGTGTTTTTAAGCCTTTTTCTCTCAGGACCCCTTCCCACTTTTTGAAAAAGATGGAGGCCCCAAAAGAATTTTTGTGTTTGGGTGCTATATTTATCAATATCTACTGTGCTAAAAATTAAAAAGAATCCATTTATAGATATACTCTTGTAAATATAACAATATTAAATCCATTAGATATTAACATAAATATTGTTCATAAAAATCCAATATATTTTAACAAAAAATAAATGTGAGAGGAATGACATTGTTTAATTTTCTTTTTGCAAATATCTTCAATCTTCTGACAAATAATTTTGATTTCACTGACTCTTGAGAGCGTCTTGAGGCACCTCAGGACATACTTTAAGAAACACTGCTGCAGGAGGTTGGTCAAGCTAGATCTATGTATTAAGGTAGACTATTTTAACAAATAGAACCAGAGTTCTTTATTTAGAAGTATATTGCATATAGGTCTTACGTGGTTCAATAAATCAACCTTGGACAGCTAGGATTGAATAGTGAAGAACACCAAAGAATATTTAAATATATTTTGCTACGATCCATGCTGTTGAGACTGAAAGCTATTGTTCTCTTCAGTGGACAACAATAGAGATGGACCGAAAAAGGCTCTTTCAGTACAGATGGATGAACATTCTTGTAAGCAGACCTAGTTTTTGCAAATATGTGAACAAAATAGATACAAAATTCATTTTAAAGCACTATCTGCATCTATGCAGAAGCTTGATAGATCCCGAATTCATTTTTTTCTGGATTCCCAGGACAATAAACTGCATATGTGTGTACATTATTCTTGTGAATTGTGGCACGATCTCATGTAGCTTTAGAAAATATTATTCAGAAATCTGTTCTAGCATTTTAGAGTTGAATGTACTTTGAATATTGCAGCTATAAAAATATAAGGATCTCTTAGTACTGAAATTTCATTTTCCTGGTCTTTCAGTGGAGTATGGTGGTGAGTTGTCAGGATGAAGGTTCAGTTTCGTTGTGAAGTGTATGTGCAGGATGCAGATGTCCATCTGCATTCACTGACAGCCACCCAGTGTCTGAATTTCAGTCCAACCGGAAAAGATGTTGTTTGTCACTTAGTAAGCAGAGATGTTTTTGCCAGATCACCCAATCACTCTCTCTCCAGGATAGGATAAAGCTTTAAAAGACTAGAGGCAGAACTCCAGGGAACAGAAGAAGTTATTGTACCTGAGCTGGGAAAACTAGTGGGGTGTATCAAAGGATTTTTTTTTTTTTTGCTTCAGGAGGATTCTATTTAGGAAGAAATAAGTAACCAGGTTTGCCTACAGTAAGGAGAAGTTTTATTTGTCTGTATGTTACTTCAGTCTTGTTGACTCTTGTTCTTACCAGTTTGAACAAGAAAGGCATTAAATATCAAATGTGTCTAAGAAGTTTTATCTTGTTTTTATTAACTTCTTGAGAGTGGAACACTAATTTGTAAATAAAATTGCCACCCTAGCTCATTGATTGTAGTGGGTAACATTGCCCGCATTACTGTAAATTGAGTTTCTTGTGGTGTATCATATATTTTAGGTTGTGAAATTGATTTCTCCCCTAAGTTGGGGAATGGGGGTAGGTGGGTAATGGGCTGAACTATCTCATTGCACAACTCTGTGCTACAAGCAAGTTGCATTATAGAGAAGGAAGCCATTTTTTTTAAAAAAAATAATGGGGCTGGGGAAAGATGCCAAGTGTGACAAGATAGGTGATGGCAGCAATCAAAACCAAGCAGCTGTAGTGCAACAGGTGGGGTCAGAGTGAAAAGACTTAGGGGGCTTTTGAGAGAGGAGGTTTGAAACCTTCAGCCTTCCACCCTCCCAGCTCAGTTGAGCCCTTCCCCTTTTACACATTGTATTTTAAATACTTTATATTTTAAGGGGAAACAATTAGAGAATGCTATCTTGCCTGCTCTGTTAGCTATGGCAGAGAAAAGAAACCGTGTGAATGGTTTTTTTAAAACAGGTTTCTATGCAGGCTTGTGTATGAGAGTTATTTTAAAATGTGAATTCTAAAATTCATAATGTCTTTCTTTCTGAACCCATTTAGTATAGGTAAGGTAAAGGTTCCCCTCGCACATACGTGCTAGTCATTTCCGGCTCTAGGGGGCAGTGCTCATCTCGGTTACAAAGCCAAAGAGTCAGCGCTGTCCGAGGATGTCTCTGTGGTCATGTGGGTGGCATGACTAAATGCCGAAGGTGCATGGAACGCTGTTACCTTCCTACCAAAGTGGTCCCTATTTTTCTACTTGCATTTTTATATGCTTTTGAACTGCTAGGTTGGCAGAAGCTGGGACAAGTAACGGGAACTCACTTCGTTACGTGATGCTAGGGATTCGAACTGCTGAAATGCTGACCTTTCTGATTGACAAGCACAGCATCTTAGCCACTGAGCCACCATGTTCCTTATTATATATATTATAGGTAGTAATATTTTTATATCTCTGTATAATTTTCAACTTCCTCAATTACAGTGAAACAGGAGAATTGGCAAAGCTACCTAAGATATACCTTTCAGGTATATATTTTTTTTTAAAACTGTTCAGGTGAAATGCTGACATTCACCAAGCTAATGTATACCTTTGCTTTTAAAAGTATAGTCTACATTTTCTGAATATTATTAAGAAATAATATTCTCATACAGGCTAGTATCAGCTGCATTTGCATTATTCCTGTTACCCATTCTGTCTAGATATCAAATCTAATGGTTTATACCTAAAATGGAAAGTAACTAAAAACTTCCTTAGGTTGAGCTAAACTCCTGATCGTGTTACATGGCAACATAAGGAGTGGATTTCCTATTGTCTTTTTCTATGATTTTTTTTAAATTTCTGGATTAATCTATGGATTGTTCTTGACATACAATTGTAATTGTTCCTGGAATTACAGGTGTAAGTTGCTCTAATTGTTAAGCAGATCATCACATGACTACATTCCTGCTTTTACAATCTTTTTTTTGCAAGGGGTCATTACGTGAATCCATTATCCATGATGTGCTTTTTTTTTTTGCCAGAAACTAACAGTACACACTGATTTCCTTCAAAACATGTAAAATATGGTCACATGAT
Source organism: Pseudonaja textilis (assembly GCF_049901715.1). Taxonomy (NCBI): domain Eukaryota; kingdom Metazoa; phylum Chordata; class Lepidosauria; order Squamata; family Elapidae; genus Pseudonaja; species Pseudonaja textilis. The sequence continues at coordinate 31,415,385 of NC_141993.1, forward strand.
CACAAGACCCTGTAAATGGCTGTAAATGCAGTCCAATTACCAAATTCAAAAATACAATTATGTGATTGGGTGTAGCCATCAGAAGTTCAAATCCAGGTTGTAATTAGCCCTGAAGCAGACCATCAGAACTTTGAATGGTTGCTAAGTGAGAATGTATATCCAAAAGCTAACTGGTCCTATTTTTCTTAGGGTTTTTTTTTGAACAGCCAAAATTATAAAATGCTTCTACAGTACTTACTGAACAATGACTGAAATAGGAAATGCCATGGCCAAACAATTTAAAATTGTATCTTATTTGGGATTCTTACTGTTCCATATTGCCTTTGTGTATAATCTATGATTACTTTGATTTAGAGACTGCTCTGTAATCCTATCATGCATACTACATCTATTACAAAACAAAGCCTTTGTCAAGCATGGGCAAATCAGAAAATCCAGGCAGTTCAAATGAATATAAAGGTTTACTGCAAGCTTAAGCTCTCTACAAGAATCTGAACTACTAACAGTCAAAGCAAATTACTGGTAGATAAGAGTCCATGGAAGGGGGAGGACTTAGATCTCTGGGCATGAAGGGACTTGAGACTGATGACCTGTTTGATCCCTCCCTTGGGTTCAGCCTCTTCTCTTACAGCCTTGTTCCAAGTTAGTCCTTTCTGAATTAACATGTTGACTTGTAATTGCATAGTGAAAGGCAATGTATTATATGTACTCTACATTCCTATTGCTATTGGATTTTTTTTCTGCCACTTTCATACTTACCACATATTTATCCAAGTTAATGTATATATTTGAAATCATTATGCATTTTCATTATTAGTGACCAGATATTATGACTGTTCTTTCTCAATGGAAATTTAAGGAAAATATTATGACAATTCAAATGTTTGATATTTGAATTAATTATTAGTAGATTCATCTTGCTTTTTAAAATCCTTTAGTACCTTATAATGCATTCTGGTTTACCAATATCTGTAGCTTTACTTACAGTAGCTTATAATTGGCCAGAGAAATCTAGTTTTTAATTATATTCTGTTATTTGAAAACCAATATTCCATGCTTGCTAGAATAATCATTTTACAGTAGTTTCTTAAAGTTTTTTTTAACTTACTCGGGCTGTATAAGAAAAAATATTTTCATGTAGATTATTTTCAAAGTTGGCAACATTCATGCTAGTTTTGGCCCTTTCTCTTTAAACAATTCTTGTCTTTTTTGATAAGGTACAAGAGATCATTTTCAGTGAGATCCTAAAAAAATAGTACTTTTCTGTTGCAAAACAACATTAAGTACTAGATTTCATTTTGCCATGTTTTTGCTTTAGGATTTTTGGGAAACCTAATTATTCCTGAAAATAATTTCTGTGTAAATGTATGGTTGTGCAAGCATATACCTCTAGTAGCCAAAATTAAAATGTCATGCAGGCGTGGAATTTAAACACTACAGTAGTCCTTGACTTTCAACTATTCATTTGATATCCTTTCAAAGTTACAACGGCACTGAAAGAAGTGTCTTATGACAATTTTTCACACTTTTGACCATTGCAGCAACCCCAAGGTTACATGATCAATATTCAGATGCCTAGCAACTGACTCATATTTAGGATGGTTGCAGTGCCTTGGCGTCATGTGATCAGCTTCTGTGACCTTCTGACAAGCAAAGTCAATGGGGAAGCCAGATTCACTTAACAGCCATGACTAACTTAACAACTGAAGTGATTCCCTTAACAACTGTGGCAAGAAAGGTCGTAAAACGGGGCAAAAACTCATTTAACAAATGTTTCACTTAGCCACAGAAATTTTAGGCTGAACGGTGGTCATACATCGAGGGCTACTTGTATTACCTTTTTAGTGGCCTTGTTTAACATTGAATGATTGGTTTATTACGTGCGCCAAGTCTGTGTTGATTCTGAGTGCTCATATTCTCCAGGATTATCTGTTCCCCAGATCAGCCTTCAGGCCTCTCAGGAATGCATCTCTGCTATAATAATCAAGTCCATTCACCTTGCTGCTGATTTTCCTTTTCTTCTCTTTATGTCCACCTTTCCCAGCATTATAATCTTCTCTAGAGAACAAGGCCTTCATGTAATGTAATAATTTGAGACTATTCGTTGGGCCTATAGTAATAACTCTGGATTGGTTTGTCTTGTGAACCATTGTTTATATTCTTGGCTATCCATACTATTTTAAGAAACCTTTTCTACATCAAAGTTCAAAGGTATCTTTCTGTCCTGTTTTTTAGAGTCCAACCTCTTCATCCATAGAATATTATGAAGAAAATCACTGCCTGCAGAATTCTGTAGGTATAGACACATCATAGCATCTGAATATCTTTTTCATTGCTATTCCACCAATGGTTAGTTTGTAGGGTATTTCATAATTTTAACATACCACTATGCAAACAATCAATTTATACATAAAATGTATATGATGTTACTATTCTAGATCTGACGCAGTTTGCAGGTTCATCTGGTATCACAATTGGTATCATTGGTTGATGACTTCATTCATTACTGTCTACTTTGTTTTTGGAGATAGTTGTGGGATATACAATGGGAGTCCAAGGGATTTACCAAAGTGGTAGTATATTTATTTATTAGATTTTTATCCAACATTTATTTGTAAGTAACACAAGGCGGCGAGCATACATAATATTCCGTCCTATTATCCCCAAAATAATAAGTGGGTTGTCAAGTGGGTTGGATTAATAGATAGTGACTGACTCAAAGTCATCCATGAAAAACTGTTAAATATATGTAAAGATGGTCCTGATTTTGAAAATCATGAAATCTAGAAAGCAATTAAATTTGTTTTGAAAACATTTTTCTTAAGTATTTGTTATTAGTCTTTTCTAAATATCATCTTATAGGCAAGACTGAAATGTACTTTTTAGAAGGTATAATGGCTGACGATGTCTACACAGATTCTCAGTCATCCAAGTCACCCCTGGTTTAACCTATCAACTCTGTTATTTTATTGTTTATCTCTGTGTGCATGTTTCTGACAATCTGAAAAATGCCATGGGGATCGTTAGCATAAAATATGTTATAGGACAGAGTGCTTTTTAAACATTTTGTAATTTAGGAAGAAGAATATATTGTATCTCGGTAGATATGAAGGGTAAATCTGTAACTTTACTTAGGAGCATAATGTACTTCAGTGATAATTTTAATAAATTGCATTTGGACATATATTGCCTCTAAATAAAAAAGCTAAGTCATTCCCTTTTTGTAATTCAATTCCCACAATAATTTTAGTGCCAATTGTTCATGCTGTATGTAAAATGTCCTAACACAGTTTCCTAGAGATTTAACATTTTCCCTATCATGAAAAAATAGTTCCTCCTTAGAAAAAAGGGTGTGGCTATCAACACATGATTTAACCTATTGTCAATATGTAATTTTTTTCTCTAAAGAAAGGCATTATTTTATTGTTCAGTGAAAGAGGAACACTTTCAGAACACACAAGCAGTGATAAATCAGTAGTTCTCCTGGCATTTCTCTTTCGCCAATTTGAACCTAGGCCTTGCAGTTGTACCCACTATTGCTATTTAGAAAGTTTGAGTCACAGAATTTATTCTCTTTGTCCTTTTAATTTTTCTAAGCTGCATGTAAAAGTCTATATACATTTCAAAATGTACCCAATAGTATCAATAACAATAACAATTTACTAAAGGTTTAGGTCTCCAGACTCTCAAAAACTATGCGTGATTCACAACAAACCAATAATAGTTTACTTTTGCAGAAAAAGTTTCATTGAAAACGCTACAAGATGTTTTGTTTTTTATTCACTTTTTTTCCTTTAAAACTAATTGGCAACCTTTGCAATATTCAAATAAATGGCTGGTAATTATCCTGGAAACGTAAACATAATAGACATGTCAAAATATTAAAGAAAAACTTCGTGATGTTTTATCTGAAGAACACTTTTTGCCACTAGCTGATGTGAATGTAGTTACCGAACTGCCTGATCTGAATATATTTATTCTGTTTTTAGTGCTAGCAGAAAATTAATTTATTGTTTGATATAACAGAAGTATTGGGATTAAAATTTGTGAGGCAAATACAGGTAGTCCTTGATTTATGACCACAATTGAGCCAGGGGTGGGATTCAAATTTTTTAACAACCGGTTTTGTGGGTGTGGCTTAATTGGTGGGCGTGGCTTGGTGGTCATATTATTGGCTGGGCATGGCCAACTCAATATCACTCACATTGAGGCATGCATCTCCTTGCCTGGCCTCTCATGACTGTGGGGATGCTGCAACAGTCATATGTGTGAAAAAGGGTCATAAGTCACTTTTTTCAGTGCCATTGTAACTTTGAATGGCTACTCCACACAAGCAAAGTACCAGCAAAGGAAGGGGAAAAAACTCCAGAGATGTTTCTGAGACAGGAAGTCTAGTCCTGCCAAGAATGTAACAAGGGTTAATGGAGAGGCAGTTTCTGTAAGCAATGCCAGAATGTTTCCTTCCTGCCTTCCTTACAGGATTAGGCCAGTAATTTCTTCTAACAACCGGTTCTCTGAACTGCTTAGAATGTTAACAGCTGGTTCTAGAGAATAGGTGCAAACTGGTAGAATCCCACCCCTGAATTGAGCCCAAATTTTCTGTTGGTAAGTGATGCAGTTATGTGAATTTTGCCCCATTTAATGGCCTTTCTTGCTGCAGTTGTTAAGCAAATCACACAGTTATTAAGTTAGTAACCCAGTTGTTAAGTGAATCTGGCTTTCCCATTGACTTTGCTTGTCAGAAGGTAGCAAAATTGATTACATGACCTTGGCACTAAATATGAACTGGTTGCCAAGCATCTGAATTTTAATCATATGACCATGGGGGTACTGGACATATGAAATTGTAAATGTGAAAAACAGTCATAAGTCACTTTTTTCAGTGTGACTTTGAACAGTTAAAAAAAAAACCGTTGTAAGTAGAGGACTCCTTAAAGTGAAGAGCTGAAGAAGCTTCTTGGATGAGAAGCAAAACGTCTTCAAAGAAAAACTGAAAAGTCCAGTTGCCTCTTGAGAAAGCACCATTAGGACATTTCCATTGTTTTTGTTATCTTGAACGAGTTCTTTCAAGCCCTTCTATGTGCTGCTAGGCATGTTATTTATTTATTGACCTAATAATCCAGTTTATATGTCCACCCATCAATTCCAGAAATTCTGACTGGCAAACAAAATAAAAACAGCTGCATTAAAATAAACCTCTTTCTAGGAAACACAACTTTATGTTCATAACTACTGACGGAGCTTGTCCAAGTAATTTAAGTGGTATACCATCTGAGCTAAAAACAATTGTGTGCACACACAATTTCATTTCAACATCATGGAACCACTGTATCGTTTACCAAGTTTTGCTAAAACAAAAGAAAGAAAGAAAAAGACCCACCATTCACTGAAACAATTTTGTCTGACTTAACTGTTGGGTAGTGTTGTCAGTGAACACTGGGGCTTAATATGGAACAGGTTTAACGGCATGATGTAATTTAATGTGTAAGGCAGTGACTACCATTAAGTGGTTGAAGTAGTCCTGCTGTGCGTGTGACGAAAGGGGGGGAGCCAGTGAGAGTAAGTGTTAAATTAAAACAAAAAAGCACAAATAGATCCCATAGATGGTACCCAATGTTTTGTTATCTTTATGTTGTTTTCTTTGCATGCTTGTTAAAAAGTGGAGTCAGAGTGTCTGTGAGAGAACCCTAAGAAGTTCTTTCTAATCAGCCCGGGAATGTTTCTGTCAGGCACAAGAAAAATGCTCAGCTTGAACAACGTTGCATTTTTTCCCCCAAGAAACACATTTGTTTAAAGATTGGCCTGTCAATTTGTGAATCAACATTTCGGCTTTTTGCTCAGACATCATGCTTTTGCCTTTTTTCCCCCCAAGAATGGGAAATAATACAAAGCTGCTATTTGTTGTTTGAAGGAAGTAAACTTCATCAGGTCGACTTAGATGTGTGCTTCAAATGTCACTCAGTACAGCTTTCTTGTAATGAAATGCTGCATACAGATTTCTCCTTTTAGGCTCAAGGGGATTAGGCCCAGTAAAAGAAAAATTCAGTCTTCCTTGCTGTGGTGCATCAGAGTGAGAAGTTTAAAATCCACAATTTATTCAAATATTGATATTTCTACTTGTCAGAAGAGAGGGACCTTGAAATTTCCACTGAGCACCGTTGTCAGAAGAATTGCAAGAAATGTGTCAGATAATTCATAAATGGAGTTCACTACTGTGAAATCTGTTGGGACAGCACATATATATATGGATGGATGGATAGATAGATAGATAGATAGATAGATAGATAGATAGATAGATAGATAGATAGATAGATAGATAGATAGATAGACGTGTGTGTGTGTGTAATAATGTAGAATAGTGCAATATAACTCAGAATGTGTACATATGTGTGTGTGTGAGAGAGAGAGAGAAAGAGAGAGAGAGAGAGAGAGAGAGAGAGAGAGAGAGAGAGAGAGAGAATTAGAGAGAGAAAGAGAATGTATCTTCTCAATGTAGAATAGTGGCAATATAACAGAAAGCTGAACTCACTTTTCCATCATGTCAAACAAATGCTCAATTTGGACAAGGTATTTTTTTTTAAACAGCTTGCGGCTTCTAGAGGAGCCCACAATGCATGAAAAATGTTTAGAGTTCTGCTTTGTAGACAAGAGATATGTTTGTTATTTTTTCCCTCAGAGACCTTCCATTTCCCATCCTTCAGTAGCCAATCAGAAAACAGCTGTTTACAAGGCTTTGTAAGCAGCCCCAGTTTCTACATGTGGTTTGCATTAAGGTCTTAAAAAGCTGTGAAGACTAGGGTAATGATGTAAGGCCCTAGTGTAAATTCCAAACTGTTGATAGAAGTGAAGGAGGTTTAAAAAATATTTTAACCCCATCATGTGTTGAAGTCATCTACTGCATTTGGAGAAAGAAAAAACAGAACATGGAAATAATAATCTCAACATAGGCAACATTTAGAATAATTCAAATTTCTTTTGCTATTCCCTTTAAAAAAATAGCTTGATTGTATAATAAGGCATGCAACACGCAACCACAGTGCAATATTTTCGTTAGTTAAATGTTAAATAATATTTTCCTTAAGGTAAGAGCTTTTCAGTTGGTCACTACAATATTGTAGTATAATAATAAGTGGTATCAGAATGTACTGAAATGAGCAGAATGTATAAAAATGCCAAGACTTTCTCAAATGTAGCATTGCAATGCATGTAGTCTATAGCCATTCACTTTACAACCCTGGTATAATAACTTTGGGTTCTTAAATGTTATAGTTTCTAGACTTTACAAGTTTTGTAGGCAATGAAATTACAGTAATTACGTGGGATGCTCTGAATTCAAACCACACCTATGAATATAGCAAGAATTTAGGCAGAGAAAAGGAAATTCAACTTTCCTGACAGCCAATGGCTACCTGTGTAACATCTTAGTATTCTTCTCCTTGGTCTCTTTACATCTAGGGCAGGGATATCAAACCCAATTGCATCTTGGGTTGTATAGTGATATATCGTGATGTTTTTTGGCCTTTGCAGAGCTGCGGTGGGCGTGCAGGCCGCCAGTTTTTTGCCTTTGTGGAGATTATCTGGCCCAAGGGCCACCAGTTTGACAGGCCTGATCTAGGGGGTCTTGACTCTCATCAAAGAGCTTCTTAACTGGAATATGGAGATAGTTTTAGCTTCTTCTTGCGTGTTACATATTATTTAGATTTGCAAGAGCTGGGACATTCTCCTAATGCTGTTATGCTAGCTTTCTCTATTCCTTAGTTGTTCCAGAGTGGACACTACAAGACATTGACATCTTTGGCTCGTTAGAGCTTAGATGCCTGCAGAAGCTGACGTTTTCCACGCCTGCTTGCAGCCTATTTCTCCTTTACATCCATTGCTTATTGTCTGCTCAGTGTCTAGGCGAATCTGTCATCTGTGCCAGAGCACAGCCCGTTGCACCACTGACAGTAAGAAGGTAAACGCTTGCTGCCTGAATCCCCCATTAACTTTGTGAGGCGTATTGATTTCTTGTAAAAATAATGATATTGACAGGCTTTCCAGGAGTAATTGTTTCCAGAGCACAAAGGTCAGTACTGAGAGTGAAGGGGTTTGGAGCTGGGGTACTCCGCAGACATTTGTGCAAAGTGCTAGAAGATGGATACAAACCAAGCAACAGCAACAGTTTGAGATTTTTTTAGACATATTAAGTATACTGACAAAGTGCCTGCTAGGGGGCTGGTAATATTATTGTACTCGTAAGTCCTCCCTAGCAAACAATTTAGCTGGACAGCACCATGTGGATAGCTGCAACGGAAAGCTATTGTAATCTCAGAGATGCTTCTTCAGAATCAGCAAGACATTCATATCATAGCTGATCCACAAGGAATGCATCATTCAGATTCCATGTGGTCTCTGGGTAAATGAGCTCATGATAAACAAAAGTGATGTTGTTGAAACAGGAAATATAATGGAGGAAAATTAAATGTCTTTAATATTGGCATACTCTCCAGTGACATTTGGTTACTCATATAATTATCAGCCATATTATAGCCATATCAAAAGAGAGAATAAGATGTAGGACAGAATTCTGATTCCACTTTAGCTATTAGGTGATTTCCTATTGAGTCATTGTGATCAGACAGGGCTTATTTAGGTTTTTCACTTATGCAAGGATTTTTTTTTTCATACCAGGGAATAAAAAATAATAGACATGATTTGTCTGGAACGGCAGTATCTTTGTGTGAGTTTAAGTAGTGAGCACATACATCAAAACATGTGCTGTGTATATAATAAAAAAGCTGTAATTACCATATTAAAATAAAATGTCAGATTTTAGCAGTATGGGTAAGCCTCTGGTTATACAGGTATGCACTCACAATTGTTTAATTTGTGAGATTTGTGCTTCTTCTGAATATTTCTAGGAAGAAAGAAGGGATTATAAAACTATTTCATGATTTCATATACATTATATTCACTCAAAATAAAGACAATCATTATTTTAAGATACTCTTACCCCTTTAATATGTAGAACAAAGTCCTCTGCCTTCAGTGCCATGTTATGTGATAAACTGAAACAACTCTTCCATTTCAAAGGTAAATTATAGGAGAAGTCAGTCTTTCTTTCAGGTAAATATACTATATTAAATAAAATCTTGTCAACATGAGAATTATTAGACATTTTCTTTAGTAGCTTGCTGTTAGTCTGAAACTTGCAGTCATAAAAAATAGCTAGGTCCTATATTTTCATTTTAGATATGCACAGTATAGGTCTTCAACAAATATTTTTTTGGGATAAATGAGAAAAAATACAACACATGTTTTATGTTCCAAAAATATATAATTTGTAAAATAGGGATAAGCTCTCTACATTTTTCTGTGAAAGCTATGTTACTATGTTACTATCACCGTGAAAATAATTCTTAACTTCCGTCTAAGCCAAATGCAGTTGTGGGGAAGAGATTTGGGATGTATTTCCATTGACAAAGCTCATCGAGATGCTTCTTCTGTCTGTGGACGTGACTGACTAGATTTTGGCTGGAAGTCAATAATAATGTTATTCTTTGCATTTTTACTTTAGACAAACTTCCTCTGTATGCAATCAGAAGAACTATGTAAATTATATCCACTTAACCGTATTTTTCTGACAATGGACAAAGCCACTGATAATGTCCTGTTAATTACAATATATCATGAAAGCATATAATAGTTTTATTTATTTATGACATGCTACAGTTTCCACCCATTTATTCTGAATAATTGCACAATTGTTGTTCTAGTATATGAAGCAACTATGTGGCAAATCAATAAAATATATATACTTGACATGCATACTCTAACCATCAGCCTTGTTTGTAAAAGTTAAAACAAATTCAGACCACATATACCATTAATGTAAATTAAATGAGCCTTTACAATTTAAATACCCCTGTTTTCGGAAACGTGAAAGAAGCAATGTTAAAATGATAATATTTTACAATACTTAGTACAGCCCCATTTCCTCAGTGTGTAAATTTGATCACTATAGTTAATGAACTGGTAAAAGTATATTGGTTATCCAGATAAAGAAGAATTCTGTTTCTGAATTTTCCCTTTATGTGGGTTTTTCACCCCGTTTATATCAGATACAATATTTTGTCAAATGAGACATTCTCTTGCTTATGCCAAATTTCTTTTCAATGCTACTTAAAACAAGATGTGTGTTAGCCCTAATCCAATAAACATTGAAGAGGAAGGCCTGTGTAGCTCTATGGGGAAATAGCGTCTAGGCTTGTACTAACATCTAATGGACATTTAGGTGCAAACTAGCTGTGAAGTGTTAAATATTTACATGTAGAATGCCAATAGTAATTGTCCGCTTTATCTGAGCCAGCTTAGGGAAATGTCTTATTTGTTTCCATGTTACTTCGATAAAAAGAACACTGGAAAATCCTTTCACTATTTCTTTGGGGCTTAGAATTAATAAACCTAGGCAGGATAAAATATGTGCTTTGGTTTTCTGAATGATCACTTCTGCACCAGGCCATATAATATGACTTTAACTCCATGTGGCCTGTCTATTAAGCAAGACAGGATGAGCCTCACAAATAATAAAAAATATTTATGTTTTTCTCAGTGATACTAACAAGGCAACATATCAGAGAAGAAATGGCAGGAGAAGGATACGGTAACTGTGCCTTATGAATTCATGGCACAGTGGGATCCCTTTCTGCTCCCATAAACACCCTAGGATTCTGTGTTCTATGCTGCTATTATTCCACAAATTGTATTTTTGCTTTTTGTTTGTGAAATCTGAAGTGTCATAAATGCCTCCATCTCATATATATTTGATAGTTAATATTAGCCTGAACTAGGAAAGTGCACTTTACATGTGGCAACATACGATTACCTGAGAGTGTTATTGCAAAGGAAAAAATCAATACCAATTTATAATTCACGATTGCAGTCTATCAGTTTTTATGGCTCTCTATCCAGTCTCATTAATTTTTTATTATGATTGACTGAAACTGAAAGATTTTTAACATGTTTCGCTGTTATTTATTCAACCTTAATAATTAAATAAACCTTAATTGGCTGTATTTCGAGGCATCTTGAAGCTATGGCCAGAACAGGTTTTGGTGACCATACATTATTAATGCTAGAAATACCGCACATTTTCTTCGGAGCCAGGCTCTAGGAAATGATCTGCTATGTACCATAACAAGGGAAATAGATTTTGTAGTCACCTAATCAAATTCTATTTAAAAGGAAGCTATATATTTTAATTCAGAATATAAATTCTCAATAACATGTTGAGAAAATGCAATACAATTTTCCACTGCAATGGAAAAAGCAGGGCATCAGATAAAGACTTGAATCAAAATCTAAAAGCTTGATTAATGAGGGTGGCTGGCCTATCAGATAGAAACTCCTACTTGAGTATGATCTCATGAAGGACTTTCCTGATTGGTACTTAACTTGTGCCGTAAAACGTGATTGGCAGACAGAAAATTGCACTTTCAAATTTCATCCGTATTCATTTCACTTGTTCTTCTACATGTCAACTTCTTACCATTCCCAGACATGCCAAGGCTGTATACATTAGCTGTTACCACAGTGAAAAAAAAAAGGAAGACAATCCTATATTTGAGCATTCTGAAGGAAAATCAATCATGTCATAAGTGAGAAGAATAGATAAGTTTGAACAGTGGCAAGCTTCATCATTTCATTTTGACCATGCTGGTAGATTTTTGAATGTACAGTTCTGCTGAGAAGCATCTTCAGCTTCGGTGATAGAATAAGAAGAGTAATAGAGTTGGGCTAGAAGGGAAATTTTGTCTCTTGTATTTGTCAAGTAACTTTTTGTGGCATTGTACAGAAGCAACATCAAAATCTAACATTATATACTCCAGACATTTTGACAGAATTGAAAAAAGGATTCTATTGACTGTGACAAAGCTACATCAACCCTGCTCAATCATATGTCTGAATTTCTGCTTTATTGTTGTCTTGGTGATTGGATGGCTCAGAAATTATATAGACATAAAAATCTATAGGATGTTTCACAAAATAAATATTCTGAACAATTCCTGACTTTCAGAAAATGAACATATAGAATTAATCCTAGTAGTTTTTAAATGAGGTTAAATTGTGGTTGAAGACTTTTATTTTTTTAATTTTGAGAAACTACACTATTCTTTAAGAAGCATTTATGGAAAAATAATATATAAGAACTTAACTTGATCTATTTATAGTACTGAAAAGGATCATCAGTTTATATTGGATATGCAGTGAAAACTGTAGAGACAAACATGTTGCAATTTCACAATCTTGTTCTTCATATTATTGAAAGAGAGCTGTTCTTGGCAGTAATAAATTTAACACAAAAATCAAATACAAAATAAATTTATTCTTCCAGGCCTGATATACCAGTCATTTCTTCCTTGTCTTGCATTAAGCTTTAAAATCAACTGTCACTACCTATCGATTGCATCTGAATTGTTATCTACATTTCTCAAAAGTACTGTTGACAGTTAATACAGTGTAAATTATAATCTGGGGAAATGCTACTTGTATTTGGCACCAAATTGCTTAGATTCTGACTAAAGCTGCTTTTATTTTCCACTCTTTTTCCTGTTACCATCTATTCCATTAAGAACAATTCTATCCAAAATATTTTATATATACATTCACACCATATGTAAATTATGTTGTAAAAATCTTGTATTGTGGACATGCTGATATTATTTTTTAAAGGCCCAGGTTAATATATTGAGAAGTTACATTTTATGTTTTCTATTAGATTATGTTGAAATCAAGTTTATAAAAGATTCCAATTTTTTTCCCCAACAACAAATGATAGAAGAAAGTAAAGATATATATATATATATATATTCTTAAGTTTTTGCGGGTAATTACATGTATGGCATTCAGCTTTGTTCGGGTATTTTCCCACATCATTGTAGTTGTGCTTTTAAAGTTGTAGCAACGTTTCGGCAGAATCTCATCTGCCATCATCAGGCTTCTGTATTGTGTTCATCTGTGAGTCAGACTTTCACAGCCATTTCAGTTTTAAATTTAAAACTTTATTTATTTATTTATTACTGCCAAGAACAGCTCTCTTTCAATTCAACTATATATATCTTAGAGGATACTAAATATATATTTGGGAGAGAACAGAAATGGAAGAATTACCAGAACATACACTTCTTCCAAATAAATTAAAGAACTGGCTTTTATTTAATAGAATAATTGTGAACATTTCAAAAAACACTGTATAGTAAAAGACTGTGTTTTAGTATAAGTAAGAAATGTATGCTTATTATTTGTCCTTTTGAAGAATTGTCTTTACAATTATTGTTTCTTTTCTGTTTAATGATATCCTACAAAGAAATCTAAGGCTGATGATATAATAATTGTAAATAATACTTTATAATATTTTCTTTGCAACAATTATTACCATTGTTTTTCTGGATCAGATCTTGAACTCTGTTAACATTTGACAAATAGGCTGCCTTCTGTACAGAAAAGGAAATATTCTTGATCATAAACAGATGGATCTGCTTTTTTTCCTTTATCTTAAGATTCGGATGAATTAATTAATTTCTGTAACTGCCCAACTCAACCAAGTGACTCTGGGTAGCTTACAGTTCTAAAATTATGAAACAATTAAAACAATTTTAAAAAATTAAAATAATAACACATCCACAAAATAAATAAATATAAACAAAAGCTGATGTGATTAGTTAATTAACAATAAAGTGAAATAATGGGGCTTTATGTTTTCTGCACTTCTCATTTGCAGTTAAATATCCATAGTTCTGCAAATGTTATAGAGCATGTGAGCACACCCTAGAACTGCAATACCAACTCAATCCATATCCTGAGCCCTGAGCAAATGGGAACAGTTCAATGTGATTTTATTTATTTATTGAATATATATTTTATTTGATGTGACTTGAAGTAGCATACATGATTAAAACAGAAGCAATCACACAATTCAACTAGTGGTGGGATTCAAAATTTTTTACTACCAGTTCTTGGTGGGCGTGGCCACATGACTGGGTGGGTGTGACTTTTTTTTCTTTTTTGCCACCCCAACCCATTTTTGGGAGTTTCCTAGACTCAGAAGAGCCTTTGGGGGGGGGGTAGTTTTTGCTCCCCTAGAGCTCCCCTAGAGCTCCTCTAAGGCTCAGGAAGAAAAAAAACTTCCTAGCCTCAGAGGAGCCTCTGGGAGGATGTTTTTGCTCTCCTAAGGCTCCTCTGGGGCTCTGGAAGACAAAAAATGGAGGGGGGCTCAACAGCAAAGGGAATTCCAGCATAGCTGATCTATGCACAGCTGATTGTCAGGAGGGGGGGAAGAAATACCTTAGGTGAATGTCAGGCGGGCAGGTAAGCAAGTATCGGGCAGGAGGGCAACCGGATCGGGGGCATGGCCAGCCAGAACTTACTACCAGTTCAGCGACCCATGCCAAATTCTTGCTATCGGTTTGCCCGATCCGGTGTGAACTGACTGAATACCACCGGAACCAATTCAACCACTGAAACCAATTTAAATCATAATAACAAGATAGGACAAAGTGTTATCTATCCTTATACATAGTGTAACCAATTAAAATATTCCACCCTTTTATGGGATCTCCAAGCCCAATGGCAAAACCAGGTTTTGAGGGTCTTCTGGAAGGTCAAGAAAATTGGAGTCAATCTTACCTTGGGAGGAATCCTATTTCAAAGGGCAGGTACCACCACAGCAGAAAAGGCTCTTTTCCTAGATCCTGCCAAACAAAGCTCCTTGACATGATAGGTAGATGTAATTGGTAAGAGGTGGTCCCCTCAAATAATTCAAGATGGTTTAGTTTTAATTTCTGGGTTGGCAGTTCAACGTCTATACAAAGTTTCATGTCTGATATAGAGTTAAAGAATTGGTGGGGTCATTGGTGCTGTCTGAGCTTGGTTGGTTTTTTTTTTTTGAAATTCGGAGAGCATAAAGGATAGCTCCTTTCAACCCTGAGCTACAAATATTCATCTTTATTAATTAAAGAATTGTAACATATACTCCTACCATCAAATTAAAAATCCAAAACTAGAGTCTGCTGTCATTAAAATAAAAAGTCTACAAAATAATCTCTACAGCTAAAATCTTTTGTCCAGTCATTGTATCTTAGGGAATTAATGAAGAGAATTACCTATGCTACAAACTAAAAATGGGGAGTGAGATCCTTCTAATTCTACTGGATCTCTCTTTAGCTTTCAGTAACATCTACTATGGAATCCTCTAGGCTTTTTGGAAGGGTCAAGTCTTGTAGCCATAGGTTTCAATGGTTCTAGTTCTTTATAGTCTGAAAAGTAGTGTTCAGGGAACAAATGGCTGACAGAAAGATGTTGACCTGTGATATCCCATTGGACTCTATCTTCACTCCTATACTATTTAAATCTCTGTGTTGAACCACTGGATAAAAATAATTCAAAGCTTTGAAATGGAATGCCATCCAAATGCTGAGGACAATGAGTAATATTGGTCCTTACTGTTTAATTCTAGAGAAGAAATCAGCATGCTTGAATGTTGTGTCAGCCCTTATAGGTAAACCAGACGGGAAACATGACAAGATAAACTAATTTTGCTTTATTGTAAGGCTACGCTAGCAGAGCCTTGCAACTCTGAAGGCACAAACCTTTCACTTCGCCTTTTACTATTTCATCCATTAGGGGAGATTCTACCTAAGTTTCTTTCTCTGACCGTTAAGCAACTGCAGGCCCCTGCCTCTTTTGTCTGATTATTTCCTAGACAGTATCACTTCCCCTCTTTGCCCAAGGTCATTTATACATGCTACTACACATTGCTTAAATTTGATAATGGGCTAGTTGAAGAACAACAAGTTGAAATTAAAACTAAAAAGATGGAAATAGTAACAAGAAAGAGAAGCTTAAATTTGATAGTGGGCTAGTTGAAGGACGACAATGAGATTAAATCTAGAAAAGATGGAAATTGTAAGAAGAAAGATGAACTCAGGGGTTGAGGTGAAGTCTACTTTTGGTTGAGATTGCATTCCTGATAAACAGTAGGATTGCAGTATTTCAACTGAACTTACAGATGATGGTCTGTCCAGAAGCATGTTTTTCAATTATGGCTGATGCTCCAACTGTAATCCTTCTTGACCAGTTGGAATTTCTAATTATTAATTCCTATCTTGATTGCTACACAAGCAGCTGTCCTTGAAAAGTGTTTGTAAATTGCAATTGATGCAAAATGTGAGTTATACTCCTGTCAGTTAAAGATATGAGATTGCATGATATCTATATGTATGCAAGCAGCGTTAAGTTATGGAATAAGCTTCCAGTGCAGATTTATAAAATATTGAAAATCCCTCCCTCCCAGTAAGTTCTTTCTTTATTTGTTTGTTTGTTTGTTTTTTGTTTTATGTCCTGCATGTTCTTCAGGAGCTCAGGAAAGTATTTAGAAAGTATATAGATTCTTCTTCCAATTTTTTCCTACTACAACATCCCTGTCAAGTAGATTAATAACCAGAGAGTTTCCATGGTTGAGGGTAAACTGAAGTCTGGATTTGTCAGATCTTGTCCAACATGTTAATGTTATGCTATGCTAGCTCTCTTACAATAATTGAACTGATTTTGATTTTATTGCTATTGATTTTAATTTTTCCTTCTTTAATTTATGGTTTACAATTTTGTATTTATAATAGCCATAAACAGTCTTAATTGTGGATAGAAAGATAGGGTTGAAATTAACTAAATTAAGGTTTTAAAGAAATTTCCTTTAGTTAATCATTTTTTCTTATCAACCATCCAAGGCATTGTACTATTTCTTGGTAACTTCCCTAGATTTAAGGGGTATATTTTATTTTAAAGAAAAGATAAATCAGTGTTATATCTTCTCTCTTGAACCCTGACAATGAGATGATTATTGCTTGCTCCTACATTTCCCTTTACATTTGCCTGAAGGTGGACACAGATTTTCAACAGGGTCTATTGGAACTGCTTTATATTCTGCCTTTAAATAGCCTAAATACAGTGTCATCATTTAAAGCAGCCTACCTTCTATGAAAATTGGCATTCTTTACCACTAAATAATATTCTAGCCTGAGCACTTTTGAATAGATTTTAACTATGTATGATAACAAAATGAGTTGCAGGAACTTGCTTATGTTATTTCCATGAGGAAAAACAAAGAACTGTTGTTTTGTCCAGAATTTGTTTAGAAATATTTTGGATTTTTCGGTCATATCCTTGCATTGACCCAAGCCAGGGCTCACCTTAAAGCCAAAGAATCAAGGAAGAAGATGGAAAAGAACAAAAAAGCATTAATACCTATTTACATGAAAGGGGCAGGAGACGAAATGAAATAGTATATCACCAATATCTAGAGCTGTTTCTAGCAGTAGGTAGTTAAGTTTCAGATGGAGATGGCAGATTTTGGAGTAGCATTTAAAAATCAATAAATATCATTGTACAGCATACTCCACTATATGTCAATTCTGTAATAAGTTTCAGTGAGTTTAATGAGACTGTCAGAAAAGTCTGAAAAGGATTTCAGCCTAAATTCATTTTGTATCTTTATAACCATATAGAAAACAATATTTCCAGTCACCAACTTACACACACTATCCAAAATGATTGAAAATGACCAGATATTAGGCCTAGTATTTAATAGCAACCCAGAGGGAAAGGTGGTATAATAGTACTTGAGGGTTTTGAAGTGCTACGAAATGTTCATCTTCAACATTAGAAAGCTAAAAGAAAAGGGGGAAATTCTATAAGATAAGGAAGAGGTGCGGGAACTATGGCCCTTTTTTAGGACTTGTGGACTTCAAGATGCTGGCTCAGGAATTCTGGGAGTTGAAGTCTACAAGTCATAAAGGGTGATAAGACATGCATTCCACGACAGTAAAATAATGGGGAGGGGGGAGGGAGGGATGTAGTGGCAAAGAGAAATGATGTGAAAGCATTCCCAAAGAATTACATAAACATATAATAAAAATAAAAATAAAATAACCAATTTCCAACTGATAAAATTCTTTGTTAGAAGTATTAACAGTAGTGATTAACGATTTAGTACTCTGCATATTTCTAAAGTAAGTCCATTCCTTTTAAAAAGTATCTACTCAAAATATTACATGTGTCTTTTCAGAAACAAATCCAGCTCAATTAAAGACAGTCTCTTCCCACATTAGTGTATATAGGACTGCAGCACTAATTACCTTTGCAAATATATGATGTACTATTGTCCCAGATCTATGTATTTTGTGATAAGCCTCATTTATTTCAATGGGGACTGCTACCAAGAGTTCAAAAGTTGGTGTCGCAACCTAAATGGCTTCACTGTTGTTGCAGTGAGTGTACCATTAATGGCAATTTGTCAAGCCGCCTACGCAATAAATGGGTGGACTCAAACAATTTGGGCTATAATTGCAGCTGTTAGGTAGGCCTTCTTCATCTTAGCCTGTCTGAAATCTCCCATTCTTGCATGATTTCTTGCTGTGCTGAAGCCATGTGTGTCTTGTTTTGTTTTAATACATTACTGACCCAGGGGCTCAGGTTACTGGGATTCCTGTCATACACTTCACTCTCATAAAGCATTGCACTAAAAGGAGGGAGAGGGGGAGGATAGATAGGATGCACTGTAACAAGGTAACAATCATTGCTTGCCACGCTAAGTATAAATGTCACCGTGTAAAACTTGACTGCATGAAAGGGCAGAAAAGGTAGTGATTGCAAGTAAGATGTGCTTACTAAAGCTTTTGTTATAAAGTTGCCCGTTCTAGGTGCTCACAGAACCTGCTCATGGATCTGCCCTATCCTGCTTGTCCTTATAACAGTGGTGGGGAACTGACTCATGACCATGTTGTCCCAGGAATTTCTGGGTATTGAAGTCCACAGGTCACAAAAGGCCCATAGTTCTCCACCCCTTCGTTATAACCTCAGTATAAATTCTCTTTCACTATACACTGTTAGGCCTAGATAGCCTATTGAACGGGCTACTCTCACATGCTATTATGCCCCACTAATTAAAGGTGGGTACGTTTGACAAATATTCAAAAAGTGCATAATTTCATTGGTATTATTAAACCAAGAGCACAGACAGATTTGAAAAACAACAGCAAGGTGGGCTTAATTAAGCAGTTGGTTCATGGGTTTTATTGTGAACCATCAACCAAGATCTTGGTATTTCCTATAAACTGGGCATATATTCTATAAGATGTGTTTTAAAATGTTACAGAGTGGAACAGTGTTTGTCAATCTTGCTGTGATTGAGCTTTGTAGATTTCACCTCCCGGAATTCCCTAGTCAGCATGCTGGCTGGGGAATTCTGGGAGTTGAATTTCACTTCTTAAAGTTGCCAAGGTTGAAGAACTAATGGGAGGTCTCGTGTATGTGTGTCAGTATGCCTGCATGAATGTGTGTTAGTGTGTGCATATGTGTGTGTGGCAAATCACTTGAGCAAAACCTTGCCAAGAAAACTGCAGGGATTTGTCTAGGCAGTCTGAGAATTGGAAAAGAAAGAAAGAAAAAAGAGAGAGAAAGAAAGAAAAAGAAAGAAAGTGAGAGAAGGGGGGAATAGATAGATGATAGATAGATAGATGATAGATAGATAGATAGATAGATAGATAGATAGATAGATAGATAGACAGACAGACAGACAGACAGACAGACATAGACACACATACACATACAAACAAACTGAAAGGATAGAAAAACATTCTTGGCTAATACTTAGCATATTTTGCATTTATTATTAAAAAAAAATTAAGAGAGAGGCGCTGGAAAGACAATTTGGGAATTTTCATTCTCTGAAAACCTGCATATTAAATGTGAATTGTGATTTTCCATCTGGTCCTACTGGTTCGAAAGCTGCAGTTGGGCATGATCTCCACTGTCAGTCAAGAATCCCCAACTGTGAGAAGCAACCCTCATGACAAAGCCCACCCCAACTCATTAAACCAAAGCAAACTGTATGAAGTGTGCCGCTGTGTGATTTTAATATTTGGGGCATGTGACAGGGCCATTTTAGTGATTTGCAGGATTTATCTCCTCTTAAAAGTACTGCCTAAGGCTACTCTAATTGGTAGGAAAGCAAATTCCCCCTTTTCCTCCTGTCATTCTTTGTTTTATTTACTGAGAACTGCCGAAACCTATTTACACAATAATGAGGATAAATCACCATGATGCTTTCACCACAAAGAGAATTGTTGCGTGTATGTGTGTGTGTGTTTTAAGCAATACCATTCAGGCAAAACCCCAAATATTTCTCAAAAGGTAGCTATAGCTTGTGATAAGAGAAATAAATTTAAATCAAATGATAACAACAGTATATTATAGCTCCTTCAGGCAGGCAGTTAAAGTCAACATTCTTCTGGCATCTTTTATGGTGGACAATTTCATTCAAAATTGCAATTAAGTAATTGTGTGTAAGTTGCTCTCAGTGGTCCAGATGGTCTTACCCTCCCTCTCAAGAGAATACACATGGAGGGGCTTCCCTGCTCTGCATAGAAAGGAAGCTCAGCTGCCTTCCCAGGAGGGCTCTTTTTCCTTACCCAGATGCAGTGTTACTTCTTGTATCTCCATTGAAGGTCTGCATCGGTAGGGGATGTACAGATCAGATAGTAGCTCAGAAGAGGTATGGTGTAAACGCCAGTTTCCTTCAGCCCTTTTGCATGTCCCAGAAGATCAGCCTATACTACCTTGGCTGCTTAACCTGGTATCCTATCCCAGTGATATGTTTCCAGGAGATGTTCTTGAGAAGGGCTGTCAAACTCCCTGGCCCATGGTCCAGATGCATCACACGCTGGCCAGGCCCATGCCCTGTTTAGCAAAGGGGGAAAAAGTCCTGATATGTCATGTGATGCCACCATGATGATGTGAGTTTGACACGCCTGTTCTTGAGGAAACACAAGGATTTTCAAGACCAAGACCATACCACACAATACAAGCCCCAGTTTGATGGAAAGCATTGTATGGTGGATGAAGTACAGTGTGAAATTAGCTTGAGATGAGTTTGAAGGTTTCATGCTGGAACTATAGAGCAAAATACCAGTTATTGCATTTTTTCCTCCCTCCTTCTGCTTCTGATAAATCAAAGAATAAAATAGGCATTTCTACAAACATTTAAACACACACATATATGTATTTGGGGGGGAAATGGTTTTATATCCGCATTCAGTTCCACATTCTACATAGTTATTGAAGGCAACATAAATGTGACACTGACATTTCTTGTAGCAATTTTAACATAATTTATTTTAAGTATTATACATGGCCTTTCAGCTGAATTTCAGGGCAGATTTAATATAACTCATTTTATACTTGCATGAGCAACTTTCCGTATTCAAGTTCAATATGTAAACATATTCTGGATATGAATGTAATTCAGAAACTTGTTGCTAAGAGATATTATTTCCAGACAGCTATGTGATTAATTTTGTGAAGTTTATGTATGAGATGTTCTAAAGGAACTGCATGCATTCAGAAGTTTTCCCTTATTTTTCTGATTTTATTGTTGAGCTATTTCTGTCCAGAATAGGTGAAATTATAAATATTGCAATTTTTCTAATGATGATTAGAAATTATAAAAATATCAATGTGAGCTACAACTAAAGTTTGTTGTACCAAGACTTGCTATTTGGGACTACTATGTAGTTAGCGAATCATGCTCTTTTCTTCATTACATTATTTTTCCTGATCTCGGGTTTTCCTTTTTCCTTCCCAACAGATTTTAGCAAACAATAGAAAATTCCAGAGCTTTAGGATAAACATGAAAGTTTTTTTTAAAGTATCCTGGAAGAAGACAAATGATAAAACCACAATCCATACTGTCGTCAATGAATCTTCCTGGAGAGTTCCATGTAGATACCAGCTCAACTCCTTATTTTTTAGTGTAACTAAAATTATGAAGAATGCTGCAGATTTTTAATTTATGCTAATATGGTTGCATATAGCAAAGAAATCTTTATGATTGAGAAGATTACTTTATTGTTAGATTACCTGGATCCCTCTCAATTAGAAGTCATGACCTCTTGTAGTACTGAGACTGCATTAATCAAGTTTATTGATGATCTCTTGATGGGAGTGCATCTTTCTTAGCCCTCCTTGATTTGTCAACAGCCTTTGATATCACCAGTCATGGTAATCTTCTGGAGTGGCTCATGGGATTTGGAGTGAGACGCACAGTCTTACAGTTCTCCTCCTTTCTCTAGGCCAGTTCCAGTTGTTGTTGGGGACACGGAAAGAATTTGTGCTGAAGGTGTCTGCTATATGTTTGCTATATGGGACGCTATATCAGGCTTCTACTCAGGGGTGGGCTTCAAATATTTTAGTAACCAGTTCTCTGCCGGGTTGCTGGATGGGCATGGCCATGGTGGGCATACCCTAGTCAGCCTCCTGCACCATGGTGGGGTGTTTTCCCCCTTCCTGGGCTCCAAAGGTTTTCCTTGAGCCTCTGGGAAGGTAAAAATGGCCTCCCTGGGCTCCAGGGGCTTTCTGAAGGCCGGAAACAGCCCCATTTCTCACCTTCTGGAACCTCCAGGAGGCCTGTTTTTCACCCTCCCCAAGTATCCACGCAGGGCCATTTTTTGCCCTCTCCAAGCACTTATGTGGGATCCAAAATGGGCTGCATAGAGACTCCTGGGAGGGGTTGGGCAGGACCAGCCAGGGATGGGATTTGCCGGTTCACCAAATGGGCCATACAAAATGATAAAATTAGCTACCAGTTCACCTGAACTGGGGAGAATTGGTAGCAGCTTACCTCTGCCTCTACTCTCACCTCACTTCTATTTAGCATCTATATGAAGCCACAGTAGGAGCTATCTATCAACATGGAATGTGGTCGTGTTAGTTGCTGCTGATGCTCAATTGTACATAGTTGAGTGCCAAAGTTGTTTCTGAGTGCTTGAAGGCCATAGGGATCTGGATAGTAGGGAACAGGCTTCAACTCAATTCTAGCAATATTGAGCAGTTGATGGTTTTAAATCCCCTCAGCTCTGGAAATTTTCCATCATTAACACTGTATGAGGGGAACTTGCCCCATCAGACATTTGAAGGTGCTTCTGGAATCAAGGTTCCTGCTTGAAGAGCAGGCCTCAGCCATGGCTTTGGAGGCCTTGGCATAGGTTTGTCTTTTGAACCAGTTGTGTCCATTTTTCAACCTGGAAATGGAAGGAGGAAATGGCAAACTAGTTCTGAAAACTAGTTTGCCAAGAAAACTGCAAGGGCTTGTCTAGGCAGTGTCTGAGAATTGGACATAATTGAACAGAAGAAAAAAAATGTGCTGTACATGACTGCACCCTTAAACAGCATTCAAAAGCTGCAAATGGTCCAGAACATAATCCCATTGTCAGTTTTTTGCATCTCGTAATATGCTTATATAGTACCATTTCTCCATGAGCTGCCCTGGCTCCCTGTAGGCCTCCAGATCCAATTTAAGTTGCCACCTATACAGCACTACATGGCATAGGACAGTGGTGGCTAACCTGTGCCAAAAATTGCATGCGCATTAGCGTGCGCGCATTCACGTACCAGCACACAGAATGCAATGCACATC
Organism: Pseudonaja textilis; assembly: GCF_049901715.1. Classification (NCBI taxonomy): domain Eukaryota; kingdom Metazoa; phylum Chordata; class Lepidosauria; order Squamata; family Elapidae; genus Pseudonaja; species Pseudonaja textilis. Next base: position 31,438,891 of record NC_141993.1, read on the forward strand.
CCTCCATTTCCCCTGCACATGCACCTCACAGCTGATTTTTCAGCTGGCTTGAGGTCCTTTTTGGCCTCCCAGAGGCTTGGAAAAAGCCTCTGCAAGGCTTTTCAGGATGAATAATATGCCTGTTTCATCACTTCCCCTATTACAGGAAGTGACGAAATGGGCCTATTCATCCTGAAAAGCATTGCAGAAGCTTTTTCCAAGACTCTGGGAGGCCGAAAAAGGCTTCAAACCAGCCAAAAAATCAGTTGTACGAGTGCACATGCGCAGGAAGGTAAGTTTGCCTGCAGCTTGCAAGCTGACACAAATGGCATTTGTGGCATACGTACCATAGATCTGCCAATCAGGGTTTGGTTTTTTGTGTGGAACTTCATGCCTTATTGTTTTAACTTATTCTATCAAATTTTACAGGGGGGAGGCATAATCCAAGTTCTTTCTATGTCATCTTTTTGGACTCCAAAATTCTGCCTTTTATGTAAACAATGCCTACCTTCTAGAATAGCATCTCCTCAGATTTCCAATGACCCAGACCCTATTAGCCTTTGTAAGGCTTTAAAAACCTGGTTATTTTCCCTGGTCTTTGGGCCAGGAAGTTAGGTGAACTTTGTCGATGGCAGATAGTTTTCTGTTATTGTTTTAACAAGAGTGTCAGGGGTTTGTTTTGTTACAGAGGTTTTAATCTTTCTATGTGGCCCTTTAAAATTGTTAATTTTTTATCTCAGGCTGCTTTTTCCACCACCCATAAAAGTATCTAATTTCTCATTAAAAACATTGTTTCCATATTTCTCGCCAATTCTTTTCTTCTAAGTCACATTCTTTTCTATCCTTCTAGTATTGTCTTTTCTTTCATCAGATATTGTACATTGTCCCTTTTCTGCAATTTACAAACTGTCAACTATTGCCATTATTTGCACTTTTTGTCTACAGAATCTCCTTCGTATTTGCTTCAGTTGTTTTATTCTCAAATTGTTTCAGAGAAACACTTTTAAAAAAATCGCTCAACCAGTTTGGGCTTCTAAATCACTTATAGTTCTATCTAGTAAATTCCCTTTAGTTATGGCAGCATGTATGCTGCTAAAATGGCATCCATTCTCTCTTGTAAGTGAGGCAGAACTGGTTTTATCAGCCCCCGATCCATGCTTTCTTATTCCACTTCAATTAATATTGGGAAAGACCAGTCAGACATGGCAAACTGTGCTGATTGCAGTGGTGTTTTTCATTAGATTGGTGTCCAACAATTTGCCCCCACCCTGTCCAATGCACTTTATTCATCAGTTCCACAGAAATACTTCACTCAGTACAATTATTTTGCCTTTCTGATTAATATCGGAACTGTGCTTGATCTGTGAATCCAGATTAATAGGGGTTTGTTCTTTGTCAGTTACCATTTTCAGTAAATTCCCTTCCTGGATGTAGATTTGTTTATTTATTTATTGACAAAAGTTTTTGAGTGCTTATCACTAGTCTTAGTGATTTTTCAATCGATTATAGATTTTATCCCCAAAATACTATTTCTTTGCCCAATATAATTCCTTCTCCATATTAGGCAAGAATGTGACCTATAAAGTATTCTGCTTCTTTTTTTTTCTTTTTGTTACTGACTCATGTGCTGAGGGCAGGGGATTAAGGCACCAGATAAGATGATGGGAAAGCTTCAAGTCTCCCTGTTGAGTTGCAGTATGCAGTGGTCCGCCATTACTGGTGGGTGCTCCATAGCTGTGGACAATTGGTGGATCAGAAGATAGAGTACTGGGCACAAAGTTATATTCTGGCAGGAAGAAAGAATTAAAATAAAAAAATATTTGAGGGATGCAAGGGATATAAGAGAGGAAGGATCAGGAATAGTTTCAGGTCCTGTACATTGTATAGTTAGTTTGCAGAAATAACCGTAACTGTTTTCAAAACCTATATCTAATAAAAGTTCATTTGTTCCTCTGTTAAACAAGTGCTATGCTATACTAAATCTTCCCTTTGTTCTATGTGGTTAAGTTACATTAATAAAAAGATCTGTAAACTTTCAGGGGGTTTAATGCTATCAGAAAAAAATTGAATACAGGAACAGGAACAGACCCTCCAAAACATGCTGGGTATATGTCACATGCTACTAGAAGTAGCCTTTATCCCTCAAGCTTTCAATCTTAATTGAATGTTACTAACATCTATCAGTTGGAAGATTATTATTGTTGTTTTTGTATTTTATTCTGTTGCACTACATCCAGAATTTGACGTGGGTTATAAAAACTGTAAAACAGACAAACAAATAGCTTAAACAACACCATACATTGAAGTTATTTAGTGTCAATTTCTTTTTTAATGAACTGCAAATCGATAATCAGTATCATTGATTCTTATAATTAAGGGCAAACTTACTAGATTCAAATTAATAAAACTGAGATACAGGTAGCCTTTGGTATGTAACTGCCTGAAACAGCAATGAATTTGCGGCCAATGCCCACACTTATGACCTTTGTAAGTCTTTAAAACAAAGAAAAGCTGAAGTATGATTATAGGCATAATTGCAGTTTCACTCATCAACTGCTTGCTTAATGACCAAATTGATGATCCCAACTGTGGTAATCAAACAAGGACTGCCTGTAACAATTTGGAGAGAGATTGGGATACCACTTATTTTAAGTCACAAACTTCCAATTCTTTTCTTTAATAGAAAAGTTGACAGACAAATGAATGAACAAACAAAGGAGGAATCTGTAAACAACCTTATGCAGGTTAAGTTAAAGCAAAATAAAAAAAAAAACTTCCTCTTGAGAAAGGAGAAGGCATGACAAAGAAACTCAATTCTACCTAAAATCTGGTTGGTGTAAGAAAAGCCAAGAGAAACTCTGGCAGATTTTAAGGTTTCTGTTTGGGGGTGTTTGTTTTGTTTCTTGGTGCCTTCAAGTCAGTCTTGACTCCTGGTTCTACATTATATCCATGCAGTTTTGTTGGTAACGAATATTTTACCATTGCATTATTCTTAGAGCTAAGAGAAAGTGGTTGGCCCAAAGTTAGTCAGCTATCAGATTAGAACTCACAGTCTCCTGTTTTCGAGCCCGGTACTTTTAACCAGTAGGCATAACTGGTTGCGTTCTGTTATTATACCCTTTAACAATACAGCATTCCTGGAACCTGTGCATGGTCTGTTTGCTGATGTGCTCTATCTCCATATGCTGAGAGTGGTCCAGTTTGTGAGAGTAGATAGAACTGCTGTCATTGCTTTCAGGGACCCAACCAAATAGTTAATTTCTCAAGAGCAGACAACACCACTAATATCTTTTGAAAAGCTTCAGTGGTACAAATGATGCAGCCTGCTTTTCTACTGAGGTGAATCTGCCAAAGAAAACCTTGATATTTTTCACTTATAATTTATGCTTGGGCCTTCACTTTTCTGTTCCATTGTAATTTCTCTAGAAAATTCTGTACTCTTATGGTTGTCAAATATGTGTCAATGTAGAACCGCAAGTTAAATAACAAATGGTTTTGTTGTCAAAGCAAATACATAAAATAGATGGATATAGTATGTAGAGATATAAATTTACAACACAGTAAATATGTCAAATGATTGGAACAAACAGGTAATGATTATTTTTATTTATTACTTTTACTTTTTGGTTGCAAATGCAAAACTATATTTGCTAATAAAAAGTTGGTATTTTTATAAACTCCCTTCATATCAAAATGATTTGCCTCCTACCCCCCAAAAATCTCACATCACACACCTGGTCTTTTACAGATAAAATGATCAAAAGAAGCCTATCCTCAATTCAGAGTTTTTCCAATTGTGTTCTGCAGAACCAAGGCCTACAAGAAATTGATAGGGGGGTGTAAGTATAAAAATAACAATTCACTTGAACACAGCCTATTTTCTATCCGTAGAGCAGGGGTGTTAAACTCGCGTCATCATGGCAACATCATGTGACGTATCAAGACTTTTTTCCTCTTCACTAAACCAGGCATGGGCATGGCCAGTGTGTAATGCATCCAGCCCACAGGCCATGAGTTTGACAGTCCTGCCGTAGAGTTGAACAGGTTTGTAGGATTTTTGTTTTGTTTAAACTAGCAAGAACCATGGTCTGAAAATTTTTGAAAACCTCTGCTCTATAACCTATGTCCACCCATATATGCAGTATTTCGGATCTGCCTGCATCAATGATCAATTCAGGAAGCCTATGACGTTTACAGAGATGGAAACTTACTCAGAAAACTCCTCCATCATCTCAAAGGAAACTAGTGATGGGTTAGGAACAAACAATGATACAATTCCTACACTGTTATTCATCAGAGGTTTAGTAGTGTTGAGTTCTTAACAAAAAATAGCATGGCAGCATCTTTGGAAACAATTGCTCTTAGGATCAAATGACCAGAATTTTTTCATATATTCTTCTTACAAATTACGTTGTGCCCAAACTCTCTACTTCTATTTAGGATCTTTCTTTATCCCCACCCACTCATATATTATAGTTCAGATAAGTTTGTTGGGTTTTACGTGAAATAAACCATTGCAGACTTTGGTGACATTACTGAAATCCAAAAATAGTATCACATTTGTTTTTAGAAAACAAAGGAAAAGCAGGTTTTAAAGACACACAAGTATATAAATGCAGCTCTTCTCCACTGTTCATTAAGTAGTCTGAGGGTTTTTTTTCAGGCTTGCTTGAGCCTAAAAAAAAAGAGATGTTCCTGCCTTGAGGAATCTAGCCACCAAAGCTAATCCAATTCTTAAAGAAGAAGCACTTTATTTCCAGACTTCCAGGGAAATGTGAGAAAAGTTAGGCTGCTTTAATGAACAACATTGATGCTTGGCTTCCATTAAAGCCAAAGAAATCCATGGATTGCCTGGGCCCTAAAACACAACTTGCTGTATTTCTGTAAAGCAGAGGAAAATGCAGGTCCCAAGTGAATTTGTTCCCAGCTGTCAAATGCCAGAGTCTTACCTACCTGCCACGGGGACACCAACAAAAGCAAATTCTGGAGTTTTAGAAGACTTTACAATCTGACCTCTAAAAATCTATTGAGGCAGCTAAGAAACTGCTATGGCTTACTGTGTGGTTTATGAATTATCCTTCTCGGTTTGGTTGGTGCAGTCTGGAGCACAATTCTTGCACACCTGCCCCATTGGGCATTGCGACTGTGTTTTTATTGAGGTAGGAGTATTTAAAAAATAGGAGCAGTAATGCATTCCATAATGCATTCTGTAACAGATACATTTCTGCTAGTTTAGTCTTCCAGACGTTCTGAAAATACGGAATTAGAAAACCCAACTTTAAATTACAATCCACTTAACAGTGTAGATTGCTGTAAAACGTTAAAAAAAAAATCATGGTACAAATTCTAATTCATCATATCAGGATTCAGCATTCATTCGAAGAAGTCCCAGGATTAGCTTGCAAACTGTTCATAGCTTTTATGGTCAAGACTCATGTATTTTATTTCAAAATGTATATAGCATTTTTTTTACAATAGATGATAACTTCTCATTGTTTCACAATTACATGCATATGGATATGCAGCATTTACTTAGGCAGATTTTAGCA
>NC_141993.1:31451918-31454418 GCF_049901715.1 Pseudonaja textilis
AACTAAGGCAAAGTAAAGTTTTCCCTCCTTGATTTGGACTCTATGATCCTGTTAATACATCTTACTTACCTTTTTTAAAAAAATGTATTATACTTATATCTTGTTTAGGTTGCTTTACATTTCACAAAGCAAAAAGTTTTAAATCAGGAGGCATTAATTACGACTATAACACAACATGATATATTTTCAATAAATATAATTCACATTACATGTTTATTGTTCAAATTGAGAGCCACATTGGTCTAGTGGTGAGACACCTGGCTAGAAACCAGTAGAAACACTGAGTTGATTTAAAAAGAAAGTGGACTGTGCACTTATGGAAAAAGGGTAGGAAGAAAAAAAATATGGTTGAAATGATTAAATCTGTTTATTTTTTCCAGAGAAAGTTGGAATTACTTTATAACATCCTGGAGGATTTTCTCTCAGCAATCCCAAGCTCCTAAAAATTCTATGATTCTTAAGGATAATCCATTAAAGTTAAATTTAGATCATATAGACTTTAAACTTTAAGCCAGAAATTATGCTTTTTAAGCAGTAAGAAGAATGAATTTCTATCCAGAATTGAATATTATTCAGAATTTAATCCTATTGAATTTAGTGTGGATTTATTCACATATAAGCTTATGTAGGACTGTAGTTTTATTCATAGTAACTTCAAAATAGCTATAATGCTTTAGATTATCATTTTCTAAAGCTAGGACACAAATACTATTCTGATGTCTGAATCTGAGTTGTAGTGAAAACCTTTCATATTAAATTTGTTGATGGTGTATTCATAATTCACAGACAATACGTATTTTTATATTAATGAGATCATAGATTGAATATTTCAGGGTCAGAGATCTCTGTTAGAAGATCAGAGAAACATGAAGAATGATCTTCAATCACAGTCCTAAATAATGTCAACCAATAGTCTGTCTCTATTTTAGCTAATTTGTGTTGCAAATCAAGCAATTCCTTTGTGACTTCAAAATTCACTCTATATGCTATTTGTGTTTTGGGAAATTTGGGCAAAACTGGTAAATCTTTCATTCAACGTTGAAAAAAGCTGCAATTGTTTGCAAAATTACCGATAAAATTAGGTGTAGATAGTCTTCAGTTAATTACTGAAACTGGGACCATCAACTCTGTTGCTAAATGACACAGTTGTTAAGCAAGGTACCATGTGACCATGCTGGGCTTACAATCTCACTTCTACTGTGGTCATTCACTTGCAGTTATTAATTAAGACACAAAATGTCCACAACTTGCATTTTTACTGTCAACTTTGCCGTTGATTTCCTTGTTGGGAGATGTTGTATAGTGCACAGATGGTGATCACATGATTGCAGATTGTCATAACAGTTTTAAACACCTGCTGATTGTTAAATCTTAGTCATATTTCCACAGAGATGTTGTGGTGCTGTAAGACCAGTCAGAAAGTTATTTTTCTTGTGTCATTGAAACTTTGAAGGGTCACTAAACAGGACCATCATTAAGTGTATAAGTGCTGTTGTACTCATCCAAATATTTCTCACTCACTTTGAAACAAATCCATCAGTTTACTGGTACTATATAGATCAGGGGTCCCCAATCTCCAGCCCACAGCCCAGTGCTGAACCACAGCCTATTCGGAACCAGGCCATGGAAGTGGTGGGCAAATGTGTGCATGCATGTGTAAAAGTACATTTGTGAAAGTAGCATGGGCACATGCAGAACCATCCCACCTTCCCACCACCATTGCCACAGTGTCATTATAGTTGTGCTTTTAAAGTTGTAGTGACGTTGTGGCAGAATCTCATCTGCCATCATCAGGCTTGTTATTGGGTTTGTCTGTGTGTCAGGCTTTCACAGCCATTTCTGTTTTAAGTTTGGTGTTTTTAAATTTGGTTCTAACACAGCAATAGGCTAGCACCAAATTTAAAACAGAAACGGCTATGAAAACCTGACACACAAACGAACCCAATAACAAGCCTGATGATGGCAGATGAGATTCTGCCAAAACGTCACTACAACATTAAAAACACAACTATAATGATGTGAGAAAATATCCGAACAAAGCTGAATACCCCCCCCCACACACACACAATATAAGGCATTCACAATAGATGACGAGCAACACATATTTTTCAACCCAGAAGCTAAATGAGGTTGTACGTAAAAGCAATTCAATGTAGCAAAAACACCTTTTCTTTTCTTCAATTCAATCTATTCTCCAAAGAACCTGAAAGTGGGACAAGAAGCAATGGATGGAAACTAATCAAGGAGAGATCCAGCCTAGAACTAAGGAGGAATTTATTGACAGTTAGAACAATTAATCAGTGAAACAATTGCCTACAGAAGTTGTGGGTGCTCCAACAGGAGAGATTTTTAAGAAAAGATTGGACAACAATTCATCTAAAAGGGTGTAGGGGATCCTGCTTGAGCAGGGGATTGGCTTAGAACCGAGTTCCCCAACCTTTCCAGGTTTGCGGACCACCAAGTGGAGATGAGCTTGCCCACCCTTTCCCTGGCCTAGTTG
>NC_141993.1:31459418-31464418 GCF_049901715.1 Pseudonaja textilis
CGAATCAAGATATTCAATCACATATTTTCAGTGAAAACAGTAAGGCTTGTTTCCGCGTTAAATATACTTGATATCCATTTTATAGCTTGTATTTGAATTATGACTAAAGGCAACCCTGAACTGAAGAACATTGACAATGCTATGCTTCAATATCATTTGTTTCCTACAATAGTAGATTTAGTTGCTTACATTATTAAGAACATGAGAATTCCTAATAAATTAATGAAACATTATCAAAGGCATTCATGATCTCTGATATACTCTTGAATCATGAACATTGAAGCCAATATAATAACAATATATCATTGGTTTTTTTTGACTTGAGAATCTAGTACTCAACAACACTTCACTTTGATCTAATAAAGAGGCTTGGTCAATAATCCTGTTGAATTGGGTTCACTTGACGTTGTCACTTTTCTGCAGTTTTTGTAAAAGGAATACTTCCTCTGCTGATGGCTTAAGTTTAGGTCATCACATAGGCCACTGCCAGAAAGATATTTTCACATAATTTTCTGATAAATACCCAAATTGGTTCCTGGTCATTATAAGGAAGAATATTGTTCTGGCCAAACTAAATCTAGAAATTGAGATGATCTTAATGGATCTTAGCTAGCAATTGAAGGATTTTAATGACATTTAAAAATATTTCAAATTATATTTATTGAAGACAATGCTTCTAATTAGGCAGAAAACATTTAACTTCTTTTATTTCTGCATTATTTTATTAATAATATGTAAAATAGTATAAAATTCAAGACAATACCTATAAAATGGTACATTGTATGTATGAATGTCAACATGACAGGACGAATATCAAACACTCTATATGTAACAACTATAAATGAAGTCATTATGTAAAATAACATGGTAAAAATTGGATTTCAGTTTCCAAATAATATGTGAGAACAAATGACTTGAGTCCCTGACGCCCCATTTTTGATGCATTGGGACAATATTATACAGATATACAGAGCTTTATTGCAGGCTAATCGAGTCACAGTTCATGGCATTGCCCTTATAAAAGAAAACAATCCTAAATAACTTTTAAAAATAAAACCAAAATGCTAATTGTTGTATTTATTCAATTCATTTCAAAAATAATAAGAAAATAAACAGGGCAACATTTTTGTTGCAGAACTGCCTCAGGATAAAGACAAAGGATAAAAATGTCTTTTGTATTTACTTGAAATAAACGAATGGCATCAAGTGAAAAATATCTGTCTGTACTTGTTCAAATTTAAGGCCTACAAATTTGCACCTTATTTCAATTTCCTGCATGCACTGAGGAAGTGCAAATAGCTTATTCAGAGGCAGATTAATGCAAAAGAGCTGAGGGGGGACATAAATCTACAAGCTGTGACTTGTACCATCATGTAAGTGTAATGATTATCAAACTGAAATCAGGTCTCAGAGTATCAGCTTAACACAGAGAAAATTTGCTTGATAGGAGAGTATTAAAGTCATGCTATAATATATCCATACACTGTGACTAAATTTTATAGTTCATGAAGCATATTAGTATTATGCTATATCCTGGTACATTCAAAAGGTGATTTCCATTTAGATGCTCATTTTTCATGAAGATAAATATGACATGAATCATAATTTCCCTGAAGTAAATATTACAAATAATAAAATACTCAGGCAAGCAAGTTGAGGGATGACAGTAATGTTTTCCATTTGTATGGTAAGTGGTGAACCTTGTGGCCTATCAAGTAACAAATTGAATGTTTAATCTTTCTCCATGCAGATTGAGGATGCCAAAATAGCAGCCCGTCTCACAACAAATTGAGAGTTCTCTGGTGGCTCATGGAGTATCAGCTATTTTGTCTTTGGAGGCCAATAGAGAGTGTCAGCAGAGCTTTATCAAAATATATCACAAGCATGAAGTTGTAAAATTGCAATTTACAACAACGACAACAACAACAACAACAAAAGAGACTTTGGAATAACTGGCGTAGTCAAATACATAGACAATATTTGGAAAAAGCTTTGCAAGACAATTTAAATATGGTTAAATTAAGTTGGTTTGCATTGATAGACTATCCCAAAGGTTTAGAAGTACATACATACAGCATATTACATAGTAATATACAGATAGAGATAAGTCTATGTTTGATTTATAGACAGGCATAGCAAGTTTTAGGGTAATTTATAATCAAAAATACTTGTAGCAAGAGATTATGCAGTAATTTGGTAGTACTCCAAACTTTTCATTATATTTTCTATTCCTCATTTGGCTTTTAGTTGGGCAATCAAAACTGTTAGCCCAATAACTTCTTATTTCTACATGTACTTTAGTTACTGTATCAAATTACATCACTTTTGACTTATGGTCTAGATACCCAGATTTCCAGATTTTTGTAATAGTATCATGACATTCAGGACTGTAATTCTCTTTGCTTATTCAAAAGCACGTGTACAGTACACTGAGTGGGTTATTCGTTTAGCCAAATATCCTGTTCTATATTAATTTAAAATGATAGCATCTGTAGTACAGGATAACACTGCTAGAATGATGATTAAGAAATGAAAAATCATTTTCCTAATTTTCACATATAGTCCAAGATTGGTTAGATTTCTCATCCTTAACTATGTCTGATAATTTGTTGTATATTAAAGTAAAAGTGATGTTATTTTCTGCATTACATAAACAATTAGTTACACCATTTACCCTTGCGAAAACCAAGTCTTTGCAGCAATAACGCATTTAAGTGGAATTACTTTCTTTTTCCTAATATCCTAAAAAGATATGAAAGAGAGTCCTCTATGATCTGGAAAAGATCATAGTTCAGATGTCTTTGAATAATTGCTTTTTGTTTTTTTACTTTTTTCCTAATTCAAAAGAATGCAATACAGGCAGTCCACAACTTACAACCATTTGTATAATAGCCATTTGAAGTTACAACAGCACTGAAAAAAGTGACTTATCATTTTTCACACTGTTGCAGCCTCTCCATGATCATGTGATCAAAATTAAGATGCTTGGCAATTGGCATGTATCTATGACAGGGGTCAGCAACCTGCAGCTCCAGAGCCACATGCAGCTCTTTTGGTCCTCTGCTGCAGCTCCCTGTCGGCTGATCCCACCACTGGCTGACCCCTCTCTTCCCCCCTCACCTGGCCTGAAGAATGTAAGGGTGATGTGGGGGAATGTAGAGTCACTCCATATTCCAGAACAGGTAGTGACTGGGTGGGAGTGAGCGACATCAAATTGCCCACGCCTACTCAGTCACACCAGTTATTTAATTATTGGCTCCAGTTCTGTGAGAAACGGGTCCAAATGGCTCTTTGAGTGTTTAAGGTTGCAGGCCCCTGACCTATGATATGTTCAGTATCCCAGGGTCAGTGATCACCTTTTGGAAACTTTTGATGAGAAAAGTCAATGAGGAAACCAGATTCACGTTAGAAATGTGTTACTAACTTAACAATTGCACTTAACAATTGTGGTTCACTTAACAACTGTGGCAAAAAAGGTCATGAAATGGGGCAAAACTCATTTAACAATTGTCTTGCTTAGCAACAGAAAATTTGGGCTCGATTGTGGCTCTAAGTCAAGGACTGCTTGTGTAGAGAAAAACAATGGCAATTTGATTTTATAATATAAATATTCAATAAAGCTATGCAAGTATGTGGAAATGTCTCAACTTTGATTGCATGAGCAGTCCACTTCAAGGCTCTACCTTGGTGTATCACAACAAAATGGCCCACTGCTCCTTACCATTGAAAACACTGAAAGGAGCAAGTGTGCTTAATTTGCCAGTCTTATTCTTTGGAAATACACCCATGCATACTGCTTTGTAAAGAGGGTTGAAAACACCCTTTCAATTCAATATCTTTGTTAGATATTAAAATATAATATACAAAATGCACACATTCCCTTGACAGTAAAGCCTACCTAACTCAGTTTCACTGCTGAATAGATATGGGCAGAATTGCATTGCAAATCCTAAGTCAGGAGTTTAAACGGTTACAATAACTTGCTTTATAAATAGTTACAATAAACTGAATTACAATCACCAATACAATATTTTAAGGAATATCTTTTCATTTTGTGGAACAGATTACAATTTAAATAGTTACAATAGCTTGCTTTATAAATAGTTACAGTAAACTGAATCACAATCACAAATGCAATATTTTAAGGAATATCATTTAATTTTGCGGATCAGATTACAAAAAGTTCCAAATAGCCAGCCAATTTACATCATTAGACTAAATTTGCATTAAAAACACAGCAATAAATATATGAATGAAAAGCCCTCTAGTGGGAAAAAGCAGAATTACTTCCTCTTCTATAATTTTCTACTACCTTCCCCACTTACTACTCCCCCATAATTAATCAAATAATTATGGCACATTTTACAAAGCACACAGACAAAGCATACACACAGAAAGCAACATAAACTAACAATCAAGACCCCTTTTTAATATTGTTAATGTGTCTTGAATGTTAGTAATAAGATGAAAATAGACTTGGCAGACATTTAAATGCACATTAATATTATATATATATATATGTATATATTTCTGAGGTTCTCGGGTATTTGTATGTGGATCTTTGTTGTTGTTTTCTCGCTAAGATTCGAGTATCTAGGCAACGTTTGATGAAGTCTCATCCTGAAGTCTCATCTCAGCCTGAAGATGATGAATGAGACTTCATCGAAACATTGCCTAGATACTTCAATCTTACGCGGAGAAAACCCAACAACCAAAGATCCATATATATATATATATATATATATATATATATATATATATATATATATACACACACACACACACACACACACACACACACACACACACACACATACATATACATACATACATACACAGTATTCAGCTTTGTTCGGGTATTTTCCCATGTCATTATAGTTGTGCTTTTAAAGTTGTAGCGACGTTTTGGCAGAATCTCATCTGCCATCATCAGGCTTCTGTATTGTGTTCTATATAGTGTTCGTATACAGAAGCCTGATGATGGCAGATGAGATTCTACT
>NC_141993.1:31474418-31494418 GCF_049901715.1 Pseudonaja textilis
TATTAAAGAAAACCCAGTTAAAGAATAATTGTTTTAGGTATGCATGCAGATACCCATGCACCTTGAAAGATATTTTTCTTGGTACAATTTCATCAGTGATAACATAATGCCATATTTTTAAATCAAATAATATATTTAATGTATAAGCCAAGCAATTTTATATTGGTTACTGTGTTTTGGGTTAAATGTTTCTTGTAATTCGATTAAGTAAAGATTAAATCAATATTAGATAACTTATTTATTTATCACTGCAAAAAATCTCCTAGTTCATACAGATTTTTGCAGATTTTAGCATGGTGTGGCAACATATTTGCACTTACCGTTATGTACAGGTAACACATGTCAAAATGCAAACATCTTTCTTCTTACCACTTTGATTTACTGTTCACCATTTATATAAAATATTACATTCTGTATCCTGTGGGGTACCTATGCCCTGATAACATGATCCAGAGGTTACCTAAATAACGAATTGTCAAAAAACTTTCATTAATATGCTTTTGAATTTCATCCTAAGCAATTTTTCTTCAAAACCACAAACTGGGTCTGTGGAGGCAGAACTGAGATTTGTCCAAATGAGATTTGCACTTCGGCATCAAATTAAAACAAAACCCAGATCAATTTAATTTATACAGTATTTAGAATTTTGAAATTCCAGTTGTCATACATAGATTTTTAAGGGAAAATTGCCATAAGTTTAATCTTTTTACCTTCACAAAAACCTCATAACAGGAAAAACACTTTAGCCAGGTTAATTAGGGGAAGTGGAGTGGGGATGTGAGGGGGGAAAAAAACCAATGGAGAATCTTTCCCAGGATCACAAATGTCTCCTCTAGATTGCTGTGTGCATAAGGCTTAAGCTCAGACACATTTGCAGATGAACTGCTTTTACTAGCTTCTCTGAGACATGACATTTGTTCAGAAGATTAGCCAGGTTGTAATGTGTAGCATAATTGCACTGTGCGGATGTCCCAGAAGTGAAAACCTAATTGCTTGACAGGACTATAACTTTGTGGTGTGCTCTCACCTTGTTAGGTCCTTTTCTGATGCAGTTCAAATGAAGTCTGGCCGCAGGTGTGCCTAATTTACCTCGCAACAGAACGTGTTGAATTTAATTGCACAGTGGTTGTTAGGAAAAATTGGTGGGTGGAATATCAAGTGACTCCATATACACTGATAGCAGATGGGTGTTAAGAGGTACTGTGAGCTAAATATATAGGTGAGGTGAGTTAATAAAAGATGTAATTTTGATTTCAAAATAATGAATCCTTGTCATAGATAATGCAGTTTAATTAAGAGGTCATCTGCCCTTTCTTTAGCAATATGTTCAAAGGGAAATCAAGAAGTCTAATGTCAAAATAGTTGATTTTTTAAAAAAAAAATCTAGGAAAAAGTCTAGGAAAATTGATTTCTCCTCCCCCTTCTTTAGACAAGACTCATCCTCCAGAGGACATACAAAAATTTGTCCTTACTTAGTTCTGTATTTAAACAGTCAGCTATTTAAATATAGTTCTTCTATGAGGGCTACCATGTCTGTGGTTTGAAAACTTATTTATGGCCGTCTTGTCATCCTTTAGATCTTTTTCACCCCATTAGTCTCTTGGATAACTAAAAGAATGTCTATGAAAGCACCCAAATCTGCCTACAGATATTGCGAGAAGCTTGGTGTCTTGATTTCTTTCCATCTCCTTTATTAATAGTGACCATAGGAAAATACAGATATGTATTTTCTTCTGTGTGTGAAGTAAACTGTTGTATGAGTGTGTGTGTGTGTGTGTGTGTGTGTGTTGAAGATCTAATCAGGATGGGTACATGCAGTATGTGTTCCCCATACAGTACATACAGTGCTTATGTGGGACACACAGTATGTATATGTTTGTTTGTTTGTTTGTTTATTTATTTATTTGATTTGTCAATCCCTTACAAGATACAGGTATAAGAATAAACATAGTTTTGAATACATGAGATAGATACTTATAAGAAAAATAAAAAGAAACAATAGGACAGGGACGGTAGGCACGATTGGTGCGCTTATGCACTTCCGTCTTTTAAACAGAGGGGGTGGTACAGAAACGAGAAAAATAAATAAAATGTTGGTGTATTTTCATAGTGGAAAATATAGGCCAGGTTGCCGAAGTTCTATTGGGTCACATACCTGGGAAGCTTAGAATGGAGAAGTCAGCATCAATTCAATTTCCCTCATAGCTGATATAGCATTGATGTATTTGGTGATGGTTTCCTCTGTAGAAAGTGGCTTATTACAATATCAAACTAATTTTTTGTTTTATGGGGTTCTCCATCTATGTCAACTTTAGCTCCTTCGCATCAACTTTGGTCCTGATGGACAGCCAACTAGCCAGCCAGGAAATAGTCCCTAGTCCCTATCCCCTTTATATCCATCGATCTGTTCCGCTAGAAATAATAACAGCTTTCCAAACCTCTGTCTATATTTTCAGTATTACATATTGTTTTATTTAAACGGTATCTGGTCTATGTTCATTTTGTTTCATTATTTTTTTATTTTAAACTTTAAACATTTAAAACCACCTCTTAGTCCATTTTGTTCTAAAACTGGGAGAACCTAATTGATGGCTTTATAATGTCTTTATAGTGAGACTGTCAACATTCCATTTAATTCAAACTTTATAAAACTTGGGTTTTTAGGTTGGTGATGTGTTTGGGAGTGTGAGAGAGAAAGTATGTGTATTGTTTCAAGCACCAAGAAAGCAATATTGGTGGTGACTTGGAATGAGTTCAAAATGTATTCTTTATCAAATTCCTCCCATTTTACTGCATTTTACTTAGAGTGCATTTTAATTTAATGATAAATTGAAGCTTCAGCTAGTGTAAAGTGGCAGTAAAAATATAAACTAATACAACCACACTACAGTTCATTAATCCACTTTACATGAAACAGACTTTTACGGTTTGTGTGTTGGAGGATATTAGAATGAGACAGAAGTTAATTATGCTTAATATAGCATAAATAGAAAAAGGAAAAATCTGAATTGTAATCAAATTTCCAAACTCTAGCTATATCAGCTCCCAAAATGAAACTGAAGCCAATTCCAAGTCACCAAATTTCCAAATTCCTAATTATGTTAGCTAACAAAATCAAAATGAAAATAATTCTAAGTAATATTTCCATTTTAAATAACATAAAGTCTCACCTTTCTCTTCTGAGCTGGGGGAGACTTGGATTAATAACTCGACTAGATCATGGTTAAGCTGATACAATTTTATGGTGACATATCTCATCATGAGTTAAAGTCTACACTTAAACATCTCTATGCCTTCATGTCCACTTATATCACAAACAATGTCTTATGGATTACTGAAATAAGTATGAAAGCAGGACAGAATCATAAAATTATGATGAACATGAAGGCCTAGAGATGTTTAAGTGTAGGCTTGAATTCACAATGGCATAATGACACCAGAAAATTGCACCATTTTAACTGTGACCTAGTTAAATTAGAAATATCTATTAAGTTTACTATCATGCTTGGTGCAGAAATTCAAATTAAGGTATCTCTGATGAAAAACTGTTCAGCTTCTGCTTGACTATATATCTAACAATAGAAAACTTATCACTTCTCTTGCCCTTGGTTCTTCTGGCAAACTTTTCTTATTTTTAGAGAATTGTCTTAACATTTAACTTGAACCTGTCTTGATGTAATTTAAGATTATTCTTTGTGTTATACTCAGTTTCTCATGTACTATACCCCTTATGGACTTAAAGGTACTATCCCATCTCTCCTCAGTCATTGTGTCTCTGATAAATTTACCCAGTTTCATAAGATTTAATTTCAAGGCCAGTTCATCTTTGTTGTGCCTACACCTTTTCCAGTTTCTCTGACTCCTTAATGTATGATAACCAAATTAAATGCAGTACTTGAGCTGGGATCCGATCAAACCTATATAAAGTAGTTTTCACCATAATGTGGAAATGATGTGGCTACTTCTAAAACATCATGAATGTCTCACGTAGGAGATTTTTTAAAAAAAATCTAGGTTCAAATTCTCACCTATTTTGAAGACTATAGGCAAATATACCAGTCTCCCACATAACAATCACATGTGCTTCTGTTCAGATACAAGAGTAAGGTCAGTAACCCTTCCTTTGCTATGCTGCCCCTTGTGTCACCATGGCATCTGGCACTCGTAAACCTAATTATCAGAAATTTTAGTCTTCTTTCTGAAATTACAGTCTTACAAGGTTGCCAAGTTTCTTGCAGTCACTGAGGGATGCAGAAGCTGGGTAATATCCTCTTCTCATTATTAATACTTTCAGGACTTGTTTTTGTTTGTTTGTTTTAAATCATACCTGTTTTATTGAGACTTTTTATTGTTCTGAATTTTAAATTCTGTATTTGTGTGTCTGAGAATGTAAATAAATGCATTCTATTGTGTTTCAAGGATCACTTACTTCCATTGTTACTAACTCTCCCATTAGGTTGGGTAGCAGGGCAAGCTCTGAGTCCTGTCAATCAGGCAGAAGCTGGGAATTGTGCCTTTTCTGTAGTTGTGCTGTACTGTCCAAGATTAGCTAGGCCTCGTCTCTGCTCACTTTTTAGAAAGACTTTTAAGATTTGGCTGTTTTCCGGGACAAGGTGATTGCGAAAGTAACTCAGCCCATGCTATTGGTGAATGGTGTCTTCAACAGACACTTGAGATGGGTAGCTATATAAATCTATTTGAATAAAATAGAAATAAAAAGTTCTGTTTATAAAGTCTCTAATTGCATTTGCCATTTTGAGGGTCATATCACACTGCTCACTTTTATTTTTCATATTTTCACTGTTTTCTGAGCCTCTATATCAGCTTCTTCTTTTTGTTGGTATGATCTTACATTTTTTTCTTCTTAAGTTAATTACAATTGAGCTTTTAGTTGTTGTCACTTTTTTTTACATGGATAAAATCAGCACTGGAGCACCCAGACCAAGAAAAAGATTAAAAAGATTCAGAGACAGGCAATTAAAATTTTTTAAGAGTTTCAGTATTTAAAAAAAAACATATTTAAGCTATTCCTTTATCCTGTGCAAGGTAGCAAAAACCCTCTAGACCTGTCCAACTGTCTTGTAGAACTAATATGTTTTATTACTTTTGAAATATACATGTCATTTATTAAGAGGATCAACTCAAAAATCCAATAGTGCAGGTAAACTATCTGTATCTACTAGCTTCAGAAAAAAAGGTATAGTTATAATTCAAACTAAGAGAGACAGAATTGAGGGAACAATGAAAATACATTACAAATCAGTTAACTCCATCACTATGAAAGGGATGGAAGTGACAAAAGAAAATAATTATAAATCATTATAATTACACATCTTAACTTTTTTTTCTTCTTCATCAGAGTGAGAAGATACTGAGTGTCCCATGTTCTTATTTGCAGCATTTTCTGCTGGTGCAATAATTATATAGATCATGTACAAAAAGTATACGGAATATTTTATATATACAATATAAATGACATCTTTGGTCGTTTTTGACTTTAGTTCAATTCTGCTATTTCACTGTTCCCAAATCAAAGTCATTATTAATAGGTTGAATGTTTATCTTGCTTTCGCTCTCAGATTTATAATATATGATTATTTTACATGTTGCACAAAGTATTTAGTCATTTTTCTTCTATCGGTTTTTTTTCTTTTCTTTAGAGCAACAGATCATGTAGACAGAATGTGATTAGCTACAATTATTTTAAACTAACCTTTTTCTCAAGAGGAATAGTAGGTGGACAAGCTTAATTTTTCATATGGAGAAGGTACCATTGAATAAAACATACCAGTATGAAGGGAAAACAATTCTTGAAATGTGGACCTTTAGTGGGAGAGGAGGCGCAGACCTACATGTGGTCCAAGTAATCTTTGACTTTTGACCAATTTGTTTAATGAGTTACAATGGCACTGAAAAAAAAGTGACTCATGACTGGTCCTCATACTTATGACCATTTCAGGATCCCCATGCTCACGTAATTGAAATTTGAGCACTCGGAAACTAGCATGTCCCCACAATGGTGGCAGCAACCCAGAGTTACATGATTGCCATTTATGATGATCCCAGAGTCCTGGAAGTCGCAGTCCCAACTACTTATCCTTGAAAATGAATCTATAATATTGAGCATGGGAATTTATTTTCTTTCCTAAAGTTTACAAGAGAGTTTGGGTGGTAAAAAAAGGCATTTCATCTTGAGCCTCCTAATTCTATTCTCAATTCCCTTTTCAGAATATGGTAAGATGTTTAGGGCCTTATTCGAGATAAGTGTAAAATAATGATTTAGAAATTATTAATTAAAATAAGAGGAAGCTCCTTTTCTCTTAATAATCTATCCTCTTCCAAAGGCTTTTTGACCTCAGCCTTTCATAAATTACATTCGCTGTCCTGCATATTTTTCTAATTTCTATAATAAGTTTCATATTTCTACCATTTCTGCAAAAATTGGTACATGGCAAATCTGTCTAGTTAATCACTAAGTACTGACACCCACTTGATAGCCCATAATAACATATTGTAATTAATGAATAAATTATGATGATCTGTTCACAGCAATGTGCAGCTGCAGCTGCAAGTTCTTTAGCTAAAGTTCTTTCCAAGAATCTATTTTTTATTCTTTATTATTATTATTATGAGAAATCTATTATCAAATGATAGGGCAAGAAAAATAGATTATGTTTGATAAGGAAATAGATCAAAAGGTTGAGCAGAAACTGAAGAAGAGAAGAGAATTCTTTATTGGCCAAGTGTGATTGGACACACAAGGAATTTGTCTTGGTGCATATGCTCTCAGTACATAGAAGAAAAGATACATTCTTCAAGAGTCAAGAATCACAACACTTAATAATAGTCATAGGGTACAATAAGCAATCAAATCATACTAGGAAACAGTCAATATAAATCGTAAGATACAAGAGACGAAGTTACAGTCATACAGTCATAAGTGGAAGGGTGATAAGGAGTGATGAGAAGATTAATAGTAATAGTAATGCAGACTTTGTAAATAGCTGGACAGTGTTGAGGGAATTATTTGTTTAGCAGAGTGATGGCGTTTGGGGAAAAACGGTCCTTGTGTCTAGTTGTTCTGGCGTACAGTGCTCTATAGCGTCGTTTGAGGGTAGGAATTGAAACAGTTTATGTCCAGGATGTGAGGGGTCTGTAAACATTTTCACAGCCCTCTTTTTGACTCATGGAGTATACAGGTCCTCAATGGAAGGCAGGTTGGTAGTAATTGATTTTTCTGCAGTCCTAATTATTCTCATAAGAGATTTCTCTAAGGATAGGGCTCAGAAACAAACACCCTTCCACTGTGAGTCAACATCAAGCAAAGGGAGAATTAACCACAGTGTATATCTTCCTACAGATTTGTCTAAGGGCAGTTATTCTTCTCCAATAAATGCTTTTTCAAATTATTCTCAATATTTATCTTTTTGAAACACCTGCAGAAAAAGGATAGGGTGTGGGCAGAACTGACATAGGAAAAAAGTTCATCAGATTTATTTTTTTTCCTCTGAATATTTCAAGTGAAAGGAATCAATATGAATTCTCATAGACACTGACATATTGATTATGATTTCAAAAAGCAAGGAATTCACTTCTAAGCCTGGGTTGCTATATGTATTCAAAAAAACTGTTTTCTTGGTCATTGAGTAAGAAGTCAAGAACAAAAAGCCCAGTTAATTTGTACGATTCCTTCTTTTCCTATTGCATTTTGTTAAATTTTGGAAAATGCCACAACTCAGTGATGGAATAGATGCTTCATGCTCAATTATAGTCCATATAGATATTTGACTTTTTAAATTGAAAAATAACATACCAAGTTTTCGAAAACTGCTTTAAGACCAGACAATACTTAACTGTGCTTAATTGTATAAGTGTTGCATTAAAATTTGTTGAATATAAAATTTGATTGAGTTTCAAAGTAGTTGAGTACCAAGGTACCACTATACAGATGTTTTTACTTACTTATTTATTTATTTTTGTCAATTGCTTACAAGATAATAGGTATAAATAAAAACATAGTTATGAATACATGGATACTTATAAGAAAAATAAAAAAATAAAAGAAACAATAGGACAGGGACAGTAGGCACGTTGCTGCTCTTATGCACACCCCCTATAGAAAAGGGGTGAGGTCAATAGTAAACAGTCTAAGGTTAAAGTTTTGGGGGTTTGGGGAAGAAACCACAGAGTCAGGTAGAGTATTCCAGACATTGACCATTCTGTTGCTGAAGTCGTATTTCCTGCAATCAAGTTTGTTGCGATTAACCTTGAGTTTGTATCTATTGTTTGCTCTTGGTTGTTATGGTTGAAGCTGAAGTATTCATTGACAGGTAGGACATTGGAATATGATTTTATATACTATACTTAGATCGGACCGAAGGCAGCGTAGTTCTAGGTTTTCTAGTTCTAGAATTTCTATTCTGGTGGTATAAGGTATTCTGCAACAAGTAGAGGAGTGGACAACTCTTTTTGTGAAATATTTCTCAACTGTGTTAATATCAGATACGTAATGTGGGTTCCAGACTGATGAGCTGTATTCGAGTATTGGTCTAGCAAATGTTTTGTATGCTCTAGTTAGTAGTGTAATATGACCAGAGAAAAAGTTATGTAAGATTAGGTTAACAACTCTTAACGCCTTTTTGGCTATGTAGTTACAGTGGGCTCTAGCACTTAGATCATTGAGTACATAAGTACTCCAAGATCCCTTTCAGAGTTTGGATCATCAACAAGGTCTTGACTATTCAGCCTGTATTTTATTTTCTGATTATTATTTTTTTGCCAATATGTAGGACAGAGCATTTATTTGTTGAGATTGGAAGTTGCCATTTGTTTGACCATTCTGATACATAGTCAAGGTCTTTTTGAAGGGTAGCAGTATTGTCTGTGGTGTTTTTAATAGCTTTACATCATCGGTGAAGAGAACACAGTTGCTCTTGATATGATCACAGAGGTCATTTATGTAGAGTATGAAAAGAGTTAGTCCTAGAACACTGCCTTGGGGAACACCACTGTTAACAGGTACAGAATTTGATAGGACGCTCCCAATTTTGACCATTTATTGTCTGTTTGACAGGAATGCTTCTATCCAGTTATCCAGGTGTCCTGATATACCATAAATTATAGTTTTAGGAGTAGATTGTCATGTACCACTGAATCAAAGGCTTTACAGAAGTCTATGTAGATTGCGTCTATTGCATTGCCCGGATGATTACTTGCCATCTGTGCTATTGCCAGGTATTGGATTCACTGATGCCCACCATTAAAAACTTCTGCAGATATTCTTCAGGCCAGGAACTTGATTTCAGGAAAAAACATTACATCATCATCATCATCATCATCATCATCATCATCATCATAAAAATGACAATGTTCACAGCAAATGAGATGATTATGATATTATGATATTATTATTATTGCTATTGTTGTTGTTGTTGTTATCTGAGCCTGGTACAGGACCCTTCCCTACCTATGTCTTGAGACTGTAAAGATCAAGACGGGGAATCTTGCAAGCATATTGCCTTTCAGATTCATTCATTCATTCATAAATTCATTCATTCATTCATTCCTGGTACCTTCAAATTTGGGTTGATGCCTAGCGACTGCCTGGACAAGTCACTGCCATTTGGGGAGGGCAAGATTTTGGAAGTGGTTTGCCAGTGCCTCCTTCTATAGGGCTGAGAAAGAATAACTGTCTCAAGATCATCTAGTGGGTTTCACATTTAAGGTGGGACTAGAACTCATAAACCTCTATGTTTCTAGCCTGATGCCTTAATTGCTACACCAAACTGATTCTTGCCTTTCAAAATGTCCCACCCTTGTTTACATTGTCCCCCCCCCCCCCAGCATTTTCTAGGAATGATTATTGGGCTTTACAAGGTCCTCCTCACCATGGTTTGGATTAGATGACAGCATTTGTTTATGGCCATTTAAAGAGTTGGGACTTTCTCCCCAGGGATTGTCCAAATGCATCAAATTTTGATGCTCAGATTTTATAAGTATAGATATGTCAAACACATTTCAGTGGCTGACCACTTAGCTTCTTCAGTTGCTCTACTATGAATGTGACAGTTGTGATATAACTCATGGATTTATTCAGAAATGTGGAAGGGTCAGGAGGATTAATAAACAATTAAATACTGTTTATATTGTTGTGAACCCCAGGAAATCAAAATGCCTACATTTCTTAATGGAGAATTAGGCATTTTCTGTGGTTGTGTTGTAGTAGCATAATTTGTTTCTTATATTGTTACATTTTGATGCAATAAGTAGAAGCTAAAACATATATTGGTTTGGAAAACACAACTTCCACTCATTTACTGAATCTTGCGTGGATCAGTGTCCTTCCTTAATTTTGACATTTTGAACCGAGTATGGCTTATTTTAAGATTAAATGTTAGGAAATGTACGTATGTATGTATGTATGTATGTATGTATGTATGTATGTATGTATTGCATTTATGTGGCTCACGCTATGTTACTCTGAATGGCATATCCCCCCCAAAAGGGTGTTTGTGGTTATTAATGTCACAAGTATCAAAACAATTCCCTTACACATACACACACTACTAAAATGTGAAATGTACAGGTCTATTTTCAAAAAATTAAAACAATCCTACTAATTACAGTAAACATTTTTTTGTAAGAACCACAACATGAAAGAAAGTTGGGTAAATTGGCAATAACTGTTTTTTTTCTTAAGGTCAAGTGAAGCAAGAGACAAAGTTTTTATTCAGATTGTGGTAAAGGAAGGAAATCCTAAGGTTGCCCTTCCATTATAGTCATGGTGAAAATCCTGTCTTCTCATATCTAGTTTTAATTTAAAAGAATTCAGTTAGCCAGCAGATTGGATCAGTTAATGTTGCAGGAGGTTGCAGAGTTCCAGACTGATGACTTAACTTTAGCAAAATATGGAAATCATCTAAAGCTTTTGGCCAGAAAATGTCTTCCATAAAAAAATGGACAGCCTTAAAAGTTTAGGTTTATAGCCTGGACTCTATGCTGCATTATTTCTCAGTCAGCTCATGCCTATATGTTGGTCACATTATTAGCAGTGCTTTATGATGTTCCTGAGGTAAAGGAAGCTAGTTTTATGGAAAGTAAAATGACTAGAAAATCATACCTTCTGGGTTTCCAGAATGGAGGCCTCTGAGTTAAGGAGATCCTGGCTTATATGTTGTTGTTGATTCAGCTGATAGATTTACTGTGTTAGGATTTAGCTGGCATTCAGGGTTATTAAAAACACACACACACACCAGTTCTCAATTTGCCTTCTCCATCAGGAATTGCTAAAGTAATTATAAATTAAAAGTTTTGGTTATTTCTTTGTTTTACGTTTGAACTTTGAATGCTGAAAATTTTGGAGACTTCTTCATAGGGACAAACCCCTTCTGAATGAAAGAAACTCAATTCATTTTTCCATATATTTCAGGAAGCAGATTTCATACTGTGTAGGCAATTGGGCCAGAATCTATAATTCTTCTTGACTAAAGCATGTAGAAAAATGTAAGATTCTATAACAATTTAAAGTAGTCCAGATGTTCATTTTATGTTGGTTTCTGTTTCTATACTAATACAATATATTTCAGATAAAATTAATCTTGCTGAATTATTTGGGACTTATTCTTGAATACGGAGATATAAAATTGTAGATATTCTGAAATCTGAATCATGACTGCATCTGAATAAGCATTATTAGGATTGCAATATTAATATTATTAAACCAATCTGCACTGAATTGCATCTTTTGATGGTCAAGTCCATCCTTTGTGCAAATAAAGGATGTTCATATATATTGTTGCTATAAGAAAAGTCTTCAGTTTAGATGTATTACCATTTTACAGTAATACAATGAGTACATTTTCAGCTATCCATCACTTGCAATTTGTAGCAACATGTTACATGCTTAAACATTTATTCTTAATGGCTGATTTTTCTAACCAATTCTAATTTTGTATTTTTGTAGATTTTTTCTAAAGTTTTTCCTCAAGTGCAATCAAAACTGTTTGAAGAATGCAGGAAACCCACGAGATATGCGAAGATTCCAGGTACAGTTTTAAAAAAGAATTAAAATTACATTCAGAGGATTTGTAAGGATTTTTACAGAGGGAAAGCCTATTATTTTATTTCAGTAGTACATTCACTTTGGAAAGAACACTCAAGGTAGCAAATTTAACCAAGGTTTGTCATTTCCCTCGTAATTATTTTCTAATTTAATTGCAATTTATATTTTCAGTTGTCCTTCAGGAGAGAAACAGAAACTTCAATCTTGTTCTTTAAACTCCTATTTTAGTTATTTCTCTTATGAAAATCTGAATAGACCTAAGCAGGAATAATTCTCCTTGCAACAAATTCTAAGAACTTATAAATATCTGATAATAATTTTTCTACCTTCAGAACTTTGTCTATGCTATTGAATTACTGTATTTTTCACAAAAAATGTGATAAAATATAATTTCTATAGAAAAAAATAGAATTTCTTGAATGTTGGATTCATCACTGTAATTTTTATGTAGTATTTTTTAAATATTGATATGAGAGAAGTAGAATTGTTTTCCAAATCTACCTTGGTAAATCCAAACAACTATAGAACAGTTTATGCCTTAATAGATAATTAATTTCACTAAGTGGGAGAAATTAAGAGAAATATTAAAAAATAACATAATAGACCAACAGCATTATCAAAGACTATAGCAGAGGACAGATATGCATAATTTCCTAATTCAATAAAACTATTCATTCTGCCATAAATACTAGTATAGGAAATAAAAAAGCAACACTTTGTGAAGTCTTCATTTTCATGCATCTTAGGTTTATGTCTTATTGATAATAATGATCCATTGAAACACATAGAGTGCTGAATTGGTTGAATTGTCAGTACAATTATCCATAAAATGAAGCATACAGATGGTCCTTGATTTAGAACCCTTGGGCCTGGAATTTTGGTTATAATTCAGGGCAGTTGATAAGCATATCATCACATGACCTAATTTGATTTTATAACCATTTTTACAACTGTCATATTGAACCACATAGATATTAAGCTAATCCAGCATATGCAATGAGCATTTTTTGCAGTTTCCTTTTTTTTAAAATAGTTTTTTTATTTTTAAACACAAACATACACCTACAAAAACATAAAAATATAAAATCCTCTTCCATTTTATAAACATACACTGTGTCAGTTGGTTATGTATCTTTTGTGCTATACTTTTGTAATCATTTACTCACAATTTATATCAGTCTTCACATTGTCAAACTAACATATGTTTATATATTTATCAGTTATTAATCATGCATGACTAAACTATTTATTCCATCGTTTTATATGAAATGTTCCAAGTTTTATCTTAAAATTTATGTTATACTTTCAACCAGTGGTTATATATATCTATATTATGGAAAATGGCAAAAAAAAAAGTTGCCAATCGTCATCATATGACCACAGGATCTTGCAGCTTGTTATAAATGTGAGCTGGTTGCTTAAAGCCTGGCCTGTAGTCACATGACCACAGGGAGGGACAATGTGGTGGCCTAGAGGTGGAGCTCTCATCTCACAATCAGGAGGCTGTGAGTTCGATCCCAGGTAGAGGCTAATATTTGGAATAGACTCTACTGATAGAGCAGAGGGTCGGACTAGATGACCTCCAAGGTCTCTTCTAACTCTGTTACTCTATGTCTAAATGCCACATTTTACAATGGTTGGAAATGCTAATACAGATTTTAAAGCACCCTTTCCAAGGCTGTAGTAACTTTGAATGATCTCAGTGACTAATCATTAAGCGAAGACTCCTTGTGTTAAATACAGTTCTAACTGAAGATTTTACCTTTACTTTTTTTTCCAATTGGTAGACCTACCAAATACATTTTAAAGGAAAGATAAAATCTTTGAAATTGGCATTCGCTTGAATTTAAAACCTGGAATTCGTAGAAATATCCACTTGTCTCACCAGTCATAGGTAATCATATAGCTGCAACAGAACTCCTAGAAAGTCTTCCTTCAGCTTCCATAGAGAATAAGCTGGCTTCTTACAATGTTTAAGTAGATTTAACAGGATGTCAGATCTTAAACAAGATTTTAAATCTGTTTTAAAAATATATGTGTCAGCAGTTTCATTAGATGCATTGCAAAAAGGAGCTAACCAAATGAAATTAAGGAGAATGCAAATGTATTTTTGTGGACAACACCATCTCTCCCCTCCCCACTATTATCATTACTCTGTGACATATTTGTAGTGCCTATTTTAAAGACATTATCCTTTAAAAATTATATTTTGGGTCTATCAATTAGGGGAAAAAATTGAGACAAAAATTTGGCTTAGAACTGTACTTAATATGTTTCATTCTATGGACAATTGTTGTGACAGTTCAATTCTGGAACGGGTGTACTAATCACCTTATAACTCACGAAAGCTAAAAACCACTAGCCTGATAAGGTAGGGATGGAATTAAAAATGTTGTAAATAGTTAACAGTGTGAGTCCCTTAAAATGGATAACCTAGACAAACAATACAGTCTGTGCATGTGGTGGTTTTTTTTTTTTTTTTTTTTTGGAGGGAGGGTTGTTTTGCTTTACTTTCTTTTTTCCTGAGAAAACAGTGCAGGCTGCAGAATCACAGGCTTCTAGAGAAACACCCTCAGGCTTTTCTCAAGGGGAACACAGATGGCTGCCTCAGAGGAGGCCGAATATACAGGAGAAGGTGCTATAATAGCTGATAGCTAATTAGAGCATGTGGAAAAAAACAGGATCAAAGGTGAAAATACAAAATACAAAATATTGAAAATACAAAAGAATTTACATCTGATGCCCTGTACTCCCTGGTTTCCAAAGGGAAAGTATATATTGCATTAATTTATCTGTGATACCATTGTAAGTTCTTCCTTTCTTTTCTTTCAAGACACCATGTGATTTTGTCAATGTGCCCAGAACCTTCCCCAATCTTGTACTAGAAAAAAAGAAGGGGTCCATTAGAAAAAGAAACACAGAAATAACAGTACAGGAGTCGAGAAACATTTTTAAAAATTGATATGTTAGATTAATATACTACCTTAACTACAGACTCACAACAATCCTGTAAGGTAGCAGTCTCCATCTTTTCTGGCTCCATGGACCGGTGCCGGCAGTGGCAGTTGGGGAGGGATAGTTTTGCGCATGCGGTCTAGATCTTGTGCATGTGCAAATGAAGTTTCGCATGCCCTCCTGCTGCTTGGGTGGGCCAGTTCCCTACAGGCCACGGACCTGTAACGGCTGTGAACTGGTATTGGGGACCCCTGCTGTAAGGTATTTGGATACAGAACAAGGGTGTGGTTCCATTCATTTCATCTCTCTATGAGTATCCATGGTTGAAGATGCTCACCCCATTCTTAAGAGGTCCTTAAAGGGGGCGTGCATAAGCGCACTAGCGTGCCTACCATCCGTCTTACTGTGCCCATTTATCTGTATTTATTTCCTTTGTTCATGTTTATGTTCATATCTATACTTGTTATCTTGTACATGTTTGACAAACAAAATTAATAAAATAAAAATAAAATAAAATCTGGATTTTTTTAAAAAAATCCAAAACCTTAGCTACTATACACATTGTTCTCACTGGATTTTCTGTCTCAGTTTTTTAATATAATTTTCTAAATTTAATTTGTAGACTTATAAGCACATATAAAATCCTTACAATCTATACAATGTATGAAAGTATCTTATCTTATAAGTGTACATGTGAATGCAATCGGAAAGGCTTTTCATTATAATGATAATTAATTATTAGAATGGCATCTAACATCTAATGGATAGGTGTTAATGCAAGAATTTTCAATTTTGCAAATATTCATTTTAAAATTTATTTACTTATTTTAAAATTCATTTAAAAATTTGTGCTAAGAAACAGTCTGGAAGCCTTATTCACCATTTTCCTGTGGTTGACACAGCAATAGCAATAGACAGGGTTGGATCTATTTAGTTCTGGTTGGTCAATGTGCTTCTGAAGCTGGAAATAGAAGAGTTCCAATTAAAGATAAAAAAGGAAAAGTCATTGTCATGGTAGAATAAATCGACATATGATTTAAGTTGATTATGACTACTTTCTGCATTAGAAGTGACTGAAGACATTTCTGATATTCCTAATCAATATGCTCTTTTCAGCTACAGAAAACATTAGTTATCAGGCATTAAGAATGCATTCAATCAATCAGAATAGAACTGGATGGGACCCTTCTACTCTAATCAAGCAGGAGACCCCATACCATTTCAGACAGGTGGCTGCTCAGTCTTTTCTTAAACTCCAGTGATGAAGGGTCTAGAACTTCTGAAGGCAATCTGTTCCACCAGTTAATTGTCCTCGCTGTTTGGAAGTTTCTCCTTAATTCCAGGTTTCTTCTCTCCTTGATTAGTTTCCAACCATTGTTTCTTGTCTTGCCTTCTGGTGCTTTGGAAAATAAGTGGTCCCACTCTTCCTTGTGGCAGCCCCTCAAATACTGGAATACTTCTATTATGCCATACTTAATTCCTGCAACCATTCTTCAAATGTTTTTTTTTCTCCAGGCCCATCTTAGTTGCTCTTGTCTACACTTTTTCCAAAGTCTCAACATCTTTTTTTGTAATGAGGTGACCAAAAAGTAGTTGCAATACTCCAGGTGTGGTCTTACTAAGGATTTATAAACTGGTATGAAAACTTCACATTTTGACTGCTGCTGCACACTGCTGACTCATGTTTAAGTGATCATCCACTAGGACTTCGAGGTCCCTCTCACAATTATTGTTTTTGAGCCAGGTTTTGCCTAATCTGTACTTGTATCTTTGGTTTTTCCCGCTAGGTGTAATACCTTGTTTTTCTTCACATTAAATTTCATTGTGTTCGATAGGGCCCATTATTCAAGTCTGTTAAGATCTTTTTGGATCCAGAACTTGTCTTCTGTGGTGTTGGCTATTCCCCCCCCGCCCCCGCCCGCCCTCCCCCCCAGCTAAGTGTCATCTGCAAAGAACTTCTGAAAGTTCTTTGGAGAGCGATTAATCCCTTCTCCCTTTGGGGATCAGTTCTGTTTGGTGAATTTTGAATTGTTCTGATATAGATGTGCAAATCTAACATAGCTTAATCTCCTCCTGGTTCTTTTCATAGCATTTTGTGAATCTTTTTTATTTTCCTGACAAGGACGAAAAACAGAAATTTAGAATTTTCATGAAATATGATTCTGATAATTGAGTGGGGAAAGAAGTGAGGAAATATTTGGATCTGAGGAGATCCAATGGTCTCCTGAATCTCACCAGATGTGAGATAATTGTATGTAGCTAGAAAGGATATTTCTGTACTGCATGCAGAAAGCATATTCTTTAAAAAAAAACAGAAAGAAGATGAAGGACATCTCCTTATGTCTGTTTTTACCCTGCTAACTAATTTGTTAGAACATTCATATTTTATGATATTTTTATGATGCGCTAGAATAGCTGCAATCATATAATCTCAAGGAAGGTGTTAAGATCTATTCTGGATTTCTTTTTCTCAGATTATAAGAAGCGCCAAAAAAGTGAGTTGCATGAAGAAGCTAAAAGGCTGAATTTATAAAAACAAAGACATCCTTTGTCCCAAAATATTTCTATAATATGAGACAAATTATATCAGGCCCAGTAATGGTAATGTTTATTACAGTGAGATGGAGGGCCATTTCTTTTTTTCCTTTTCAATCTTTAAATGAGGCAATTCTTCTATTTTTGGAAATTCCTTGTCCCATAACACCTATTTATAAGATTGCTTTCTAAATACGATAGCAAAAATGACCTAAAGATCATTTCTGAAGAGAAAAGCAGAAAGTTACACATAGCTACTGATTTATGAAGTATTTTCCCATTTGACTTGGAGTGCTCACAATTCTTCATTTGAAGACAGTCTCAAGTGTACAAATTTTAATTAGATAAACTATCTAATCAATATATCAACAGATCAATCAAAACAGTAGCTTTTAAAATGAGTGGTTAGAGGGGTGTTTCTGAAACAAATGACTAGAAGAATATTTTCCTAGAATTGAATTCATTTGTTAGCATAATAGGAGATTAAACTCTAATTAGTGTGGAGAGTGTTGAGGAAGGGAGGTGAATTGTGTGTAGGAAAATCTCCAGTGATAGCCAAAAAAGAGAGAGTGAATTGCATCTATGAATAACATTGTGTTCAAAATAGCATACTACATTATACCTTTTTTCAGCATGATGTTTATTGCAATAGGTGCACCCCACTTTTAGAATCTGTATGCTTCAAAAAAAAGAATGTCTTTCTTTTCTTTCTTTCCCTCCCAGGTTGTTGTATCAACAACAGTCAATGTGGATGGCCATGTTCTGGCTGTCTCAGACAACATGTTTGTACACAACAACTCCAAACATGGAAGGCGGGCTCGCCGCCTTGACCCCTCAGAAGGTACGGCCCCTTCTTATCTGGAAAATGGTAGGCACACATTTACATGGCTTTTTAATTTGCAATGTTTTCTTTGCCCCATTTTTTTTTCTGCACACCACCATATTTATTTATTTTTCATGGTTTCTTTGTCCTCCGGATTCATCCCATTAAAATGCATTAGCTTTTCTGATTCCACTTTAAAAAGAAGGTTGTTCCTTCTTTATTTGCTTTTGACTTAGAATTTCTTACAACATCTGCAATATTCAGCCCTTTTCTATTCTTTTCTATTTATTTGCTAACAGCTTTTTCAGTTTTAGTTCGATTTTTCTTTTACTTTGGCTTTTTTGAAATCATTATGAATGTAAGTTTGCACAGAACCTTAAAACCTGATCAATGGTAGTTTTTGTGAAGAATTTACTATGACTTCACTCAACTCACTGGGCTGGGCCTTAATGCAGCATATTAAGGCACTATGTCTCTTTATTCTCTGCCCCCCCCCCTTAAAAATGTTAGAAAAAGGTAATTTCAATTCTCTAAAATAAAACATTGTCAACCACTGCAGGTTGCATATTCAAGCATCTAACATCTGATATTTATCTAGGATTTACTTAAGGCCAAATCCAATCCCAGTTACTTTTATTGAAAGAGCCACTGATACCTAACAAATCTGTAGAGTAATAATGGATATATTTCTAATAGTATAAAGCAATACATGTTACATTTTACTGAAATAGAGATAACATTTCCCCCAAATAATTTATATTTAAAATAGAAAAGTTGTCACTGACAATGTAGTAATGGTTTTCAGATAATACATATCAGAGGTTTTTTTTCCTGCCTAATCTTCCTTTGGGAGCTGAAAACATATTAAAGTCAGCACTGCTTTCTTTTCATGTAAGAACAGTGTTTATTTATACCGTTAATAGGCCACTTTTTGCCACATATATGATCTTCCACAGCAGAATAAATAATACAATAAAAATCAAGAGACATGATGCTAATCCTTAAACTACAGAAATAACAAACATGGAAATAACTGCTTGAAAAATAAAAGATTTATAGCTTTTCAGAACAATAAAAAAATGTGGGGCACCTGAATGTCTTGGGAAAAACAATTTCAGGGATTCAGGCATCACAACCAATATTTTGTTAACATTGAAACAGAAATGCAAAAATACCATTAATGGAGAATAATTAGTTGACCTAATGTTGAGTTATAAGCTACTTGGGCAAGAAATTAAGATCTTCTGCAAATAATAACTATTTTATCTACCTTAATATATCAGTAGGTTGATCCAAAGGTGCTTTTTTCAAGAGGCAACTGGACTTTCTGGTTTTTCTTCGAAGAGATTTCATTACTCATTCAAGAAGCTTCTTTAGCTCTGACTGGATGGTGGGAAGTGGATGAGAAGCAAAACATCTTTAAAGTAAAACCAGAAAATCCAGTTGTCTCTTGAAAAAAGCACCTTTGGGACAACCATGATCTGGATGACTGAGAATCTCCATAGACATTAGTAGGCTGAATTGAGCTATATGTCCTTGCCACTTGGGACAGAACAAGAGTTCTCTCTTCCATGTTCCCTGCATCTTAAAATAAAAATTAATACAGAGAGTCAGCAAATTGCAAAG
>NC_141993.1:31499418-31534418 GCF_049901715.1 Pseudonaja textilis
CCTTTTGATAGACTCTGCTTAGATCTGAACAGAAAAGCAGATAAATCAACACGCCGCCTACAAGTGATACTTAATCATTTGTAATAGTTATATTTGCCCTGACACATAATTTGCAGAATCAAACCACTTTTTCTTGCTGCCAAGTATTCTCTGCTGCTTGCCTTCTCTTTTTAAAACATTTAATAATTTGCTCAAAATACATCAACTATCCTGATATACGTCTGCCTCTTTCTATACTTCCTGTCGGGATGATCTACTCTCTTCCTGTGCTTTGCATGGTTTATCATTCACAAAACATGACACCAGAAAAGGAGAGAAGCTAATTTTTCAATTTTCTGTTTCTACAAGCAGCTACCCCTTGTATAAAGGCAATTAGCCCCAGTGAAGGTTGGACAACTGGTGGAGCGACAGTCATCATAATCGGCGACAACTTCTTTGATGGCTTGCAAGTTGTTTTCGGGACTATGTTAGTGTGGAGTGAGGTAAGTTATGGATGAAGGTTGTTCTGCAATAGGCTTATGGGGAGGCAGAGATGTCTAGTAAATACTGAGTTTCCTGATATATAGTATCATATATAGTACATTATTTCAAAATTATTTCATCAGAATTTCAAATTCACATAAACACAAGGCACTTCATGACCCTCTAGCAGAAGGCCCATTTTGGGGACTTTCTTGAGATACTTGGACAATTTTAAAAATTACTCAGAGCAGGTTTAAGAAACATGTGGAGGCAATTTTCACATGAATGGTGCCCTGTGGCCTTTCCGGGAAATTTAAACCAAGAATCATTAGATATATTTTCATTTTTTTAAAAACAGAGTCTCTGCTAATATCCTAATCTTATGGTGGGATAGCCAGATAGCAGTATTTTGACAAGGTGGTTCAATTCAGACTCATTCTACCCGGTTATAAATGCAAGTACTATCAGAATACTTTTGACTAAAATTGTATTTATTATGTCATTTTTATAGCTGATAACACCCCATGCCATCAGAGTTCAAACTCCACCACGGCACATTCCTGGAGTTGTTGAAGTAACCCTCTCCTACAAGTCTAAACAGTTCTGTAAAGGTGCTCCTGGACGGTTTGTCTATACCGGTAATTGTTTCTCTTATACCTCTAAGTTGAATTTTACATGTTTTAAAGATGCAGGAAAACTGTAAGGTTTTGCTGTCAGTATGTTTAAAATGATGGATCAGTCTCAAAATGCATCCTTCATTCCATGGAAGAAGCTCCTTATTCATCTAACTCTGGATTTATTTATTCAAAGTAAATATTTTTATGTGCACTCCAATTACATTTTAATTTAAAAGAAAGTTTATTGTTTAATTAATTAAACTCTACAGAAATTTCATATGTATTAATACAGAATCAACAATCGTAATTCCATAACATAGTAAAAAATTAATGTTAAAACTGTACAGAACTATAATACCATAATAGATATATATGTTCTCTGACCCAAATTTAAGTAGATTACATGTGTGCAGGCTTAAGAATTACAGAATCCTCTAGAAGAGTTAAATTATTTTGAATCTCAAATTAATGAATACATATTGTGAACTGTGATTGCATATTATGTTTTAAATATTTTTGTTTAACATTATATTTCAAAAAAGTAGACCTCACTATACATATATTGTAGGCATCAATTGTCATTTCAGTAATTATTATAAGCAGCTATTACTGTGACATGTAATGAAAACAGAATCAAATTCGATTTTTGCAAATACTAACCTCTTTGTATGTAAACTATTGCTTACTTTAAAAAAGAAATCCAAAGAACATACTAGATTAAAAAGCCAAATGTAGTTATAAATTGTAATAATTTTACTGACAATTTTGTCAGGAGGAACATGTAATCAAGAATGACCATAATGGTTTATAAGTTATTATACTGATCCTATGTAAATTGTATATGTATGTATGCATGTAGTCTATGTGTGGGACAAAGATATTTATTGGCAAGCTTTCTATGGCCATGAGAAATATTAAATCGGGGTATGCAAAACTTAAAATCATATTTCCAATAGTATCATATATCATATGGTATCAATAGAGTTGGAAATATTATAAAAATCTCACTTTCATATTTTAAATTATCCAGTCACTTGATCCAGATTAATTGAACTGCCTCTGATAGATTTATCCTAGTGTAAGAGGTTTATGAGAAATTTAAATGTTGTGTGTGTGTGTGTGTGTGTTGTGTGTGTGGGTGTGTGTGAGGAGGGGGGAATGAGAATATTTATATAGTGGAAAAAAGAGAAGTATTCCGCATGATGTTAGCTAATGTGTATTGAAATTGTGTTTAAGTTGGTCAGAACTTATGTGAAATGGGTTTTCTCAAGAACCATTTCTAAATATTTCATTAGAATTCTTAAATAAAGAATTAGATAAAAATCTGTAAAAAGAGCATCAATGACAAATATGATGAAAACTACCCAAAGTAAAGAAAGTAATAGTTGATGATACTATGTTATTTTTTTTAGGGTACCAGGTCTGAAAAGAAAAAGAGTATTTGGCATCAATAGGGTGCATATAGATAGTCCCATCTTTAACCAAATATGTAGTTTTTGGGATGCATAATCTCAGGAAAAAAACTCAACTGATTTGTTTATCATATGTATGATTCCTGTAGAATGTTGGTATAATCATTAAAAAAAATAGTTTCTGTATAAAGCGTAGGACTGGAATAAAAAGATAAATGAAAATACACAAGATAGATTATGATAATGCATAAATCTTAAACTAATACTAAGTTTGAATACATACTGAAATAGCACTTTATGATACATACTGAAATAGCACTTTACTAAATGCCCCTTTTCAAAATATTTGGAATTAATTATAAAATGGTTTGTGGTTGTTATTTTAACCCACATTTAAAAGAAATGATGAGTAAAAGTATGTATAAGGCTAAATACTACTTGCCTAAGTATTAAGTGTCTTTATTGTAGATATCTAAAAAATCATGCCTGATGGCTAACCTCAATCATACATATACACAAAGGAACAAAAAATGATTATGGAGAATGACATTTTGATAAAATTTTGCCTCTTCCAAAGTCACATATGATTTCATTCTGAAAGTACAAAAGGGTGGAGCATTTCGCCATTGGTCTAAACCAATGTCTGTGCATAGCTTATGGTTAAATCCTTAAATCCTTAAAAAGTTTTCTGAAGTGACTGAACCTTAGACTTCAAAAGCATATAGTTGTTTTTAAACAAATTTTATTAAGTTTCCAAATTTTAAAAACATAAAATACTTCAAAAGCGTATGTATTGTACCTAAGTTGCAATAAACTAACAATAAGTTACCTGAAAGCATTCTGCCAACCTCATGAGAAAATAGCAGCAGTAGATTATTGAAAAAGTTCCACAGGGATAAATCATAATGCATTTATTTTGATCTTTTTAACCTAGCTATTATGTGTTGGTTAATGACCAAAATAAAGTTAAATAAACATGATGAGAGAGAAAGAGAGAGAGGGAGGGAGAGAGAATTAGAATTTCACTATAATTTGTGCAGCAGACTTAATATAGATCAGAAGTGTAATATTGCCAAGTGTAATACTGTTAAGAAATAATTTTGATATTTTTTCCAATAATAGCCCTATTTACTATTTAAGTAGCAATGTGTGTGTGTGTGTGTGTGTTTGTATATGTAGTGTGTGTATGTTTGTATAGGACTGTTTTGTTTTTAAAAGCAGCAATTAATAAATTCCAAACTAAATGAGTAGTTCCAATGACTTTATTGCATATACTAATGAGAATCCAGTCTTAGCAGATGAATTTAATTTATTTAGTAGCTATTTTTAATGGCAATTTTCACAATTTGCCACTGTTTTAACACTGCTACACTGCTACATTGGTCAATGTATTCTTTGTCCCAAGAAGTCATAGGACATGTGAACGAATGACATTTCAGAGAAGCAAAGTTACTAAAACTGTTCTGGCTGCAATTAATTTACTGGAAGCCTACAAATAAAAAAAGCTACAAGTTACTACACGTCTCAGGTACTACATGGCTAGAGAAAGTAAGAGGAAGGGTAAGGTCACAGCCTGTCTGACCTGGAAACTTCAGTCTGATTTGTATTGCCCTGAAATTGATGGGGACAATGAGATAATCATTGGAAATTACACTCACCACTGAAAACTGAGCCAAACTTCACTGTATTTCACAATATGAAAATTATGTTGTCCCATAAGAGGGAGGGCTAGAATCTCCAGGGCATCTGGTTCTCATCAGTATCCCACCATGCTTGCAGTCTGGCTTGGCATTCTAACATTTAACCTTCTCAGCATGAGGTGGAACAAAGGGTAATAAAGCTGCAGAAGAACGAAACAAGGGTATAGTGTGCAAAAGAAGCTTCCCAAGTGCAGAAGTGGAGGCATTTAAATGATACATGTACATTGATCTAAAACTACCCAATTTAAAACACCCCACAATCCCAGACTCCACCAGCCACGTATAGAGAGCAGTTGCTGCGCTGATTCTCAGAAGGATGGGAAGGTCCCTTATATGCCATCTATCTATGCCTTTTAGCCTGCTGCTTTCAACTATTGTAAAGATACAATTACCTTGGGAGATTGTGGCAGTTCAGTTGATTAGCGCGGTGAATTAAAAGAATGAGTCACAAATGACATGTCCAGCTCTTCTCTGCTAGGCCTTGCTATTCCCAATGTACCTCACCCTTGTTGTAAGAAGGTCAGAAATTAGAGAGACGTAACAGTTTTCAAGCAGCTAGCACTTAGGAGCAGAATTAACAATCATTCTGTATGTAATTGCCAGTTAGTAAATTGCCTTCCAGACTGTAAAATATAAACTGGTGGGCACCTAAAATTAAATTAATGAGATATTTGCTGCATTTAAAAGAGAACGGTGCAAATTAATAATTGAGTGTAGTACTTGTTTTAATATTTGTCAAGTCATGTATCGCTTGTTTAATGACAATTAAAATAGTTCTTACCTGAAAGAATAAAATCCTGACATATTCAAATTAAGAAGATTGCTTAAGGTTGATTCATCATTTTATTTGCTAGTAGTCATGGCAGTTCTTACACGAAATACATCAGGTTACTTTTTAATGACATTACAAGCCATGCAATGTTATTTGCTTATACCAAAATTGTGATTTGTATGGTCCTAAATGAAATTATGTTACAGTTAGTATTTTTAAATATGCAGATGAAAATGTGGGAAATAATTATACAGGTAGCTTTACAAAACTGAATTACTTGGATGAGTACATGTTACTATTTTCTTAGTAAAATGAATTACTGTTTTCAAATTCAGTGAATTTTGCATAACTTATAGACAAAAGAAAAACTTAGCAATGTATTGACTTTGGTTACAACTACAGGTCAATGTTATTGGATATTACTGTTTAAGTTTGGCTTGGTGGTTGTTTTCATCTTAGCTACTTGCTCTCTCCTCCTTTGTTTAGTTAACTTTTGCTCATAGAAGGGAATAGTAATGCTGAATGTAATTTTTAGCACACATAATCTAAATACAACAAACTAAGGGTACTTTAGAGAAAGCAAATCCAAGAGAGGTTAGATACAGAGATCCAAATGTTGAGTCGGAACTATTTGGCAGACAAATCATGCTACAGATTCCATTTGCTAGGGAATTACATTTGGAGGTCCCAAAAGGTGAACCTTGTCTGTTGTGGCACCTGCTTTAGGAAATCTTCTCCCACTGGAAATGAGGTTAGCTACAGCTAACATTCCTCAAGTCCCTCAAGATCTGATTATGCCATGAGGCCTGGGGGTTCCCAAGACACCGAAGGAATTTTGTGATGGCTACCTTAATGTGACTAATAACACTCTCTCTTGTTTGTTTTACCTTTTTAATAGTTTATTTTTAAATTGTGTGTTTTTTTTTAAATTAAGTATGCTGTCCAGAGCCACCTTCATGTGAGATTGGGCACCTGTACCATATGAGAAACGAATATTTTTAAAAAACTTATTTATTTATTTTTTTAGGCCTGTAATACTTTTCACCTAAGAAAATAACAATTATTTCTAGACACACTCTGCTTCTTTCTTGTGAAATCTTAGAAAATAATCACTTGGTTAACAGAATATTTATGGGCTAAAATTTTCTCTTCCCAAAAATAATATGGAAAATAATTTATTTTTGTAGCTAGGTGATTGCTGTTTCTTTGAAGGTTCCATATTGTGCCTATCTGTATCTGATTCTACTTTGTCTAGTTTATATCATTTTAACCTACTTCACCTTATGAAAAGATCTCAAGCTTTAAGTGTTTTGAGGACCTTTTGTGTAAATTCCAGTGTGATTTTTTTTTCCAGTGGGGCTGTTATACTGTGTTCAGAGTCAATAGCTCCCTTCCATCACAGCCAACACAAACTAGCTGTCTCATAGGTCAGTGCTCTTTAAACAAATTACTTGTATCCACAGAGCAAATGATTGTTAATTGCCTCCCACAAATCATACTATTTTTACTATGCTAAACTAAATGCTAATGCCTTAGTTAAATTCAAACCATCTGATCATTTCTTGTACATATTCAATTATGGTTCGTTACCACAGAAGAGGTCTTCTGTTGTGAAAAATAATTAATAAAACAAAAATAGTGATTTATTCACATTTGTGAGCTAGCCTTTTAAAAGAACAATTGCTGCCCTATTTTTGTACTCTTAAAGATTATATATATTTCACTTTTTCATTAAAACAGAATTCTCTTGTTACGGGATTAGTCATTCGTTTATCAGATGTTGGACTAATACCGATTGTCAGGAAGAAAGTAGGACAGATAATATTGTCTTCCTATAGGATTACATCTGTGTTCTAATTTGATTTTTAAAATGATTTCAACCATTTTATAATTTAACAGGCATGTATACCTTGATACATTTTATGGAAGCAGAAGCAGAAAAAAAGCACTCTCTTTAGCAATGTATTTTTATGTGGATTTAGATTCTTAGCACAATAACCATTTAATTAGGCCAATAACAATCACTGGAAAGAAGTGTTTTGGTAACCTGTCATAGTGATTAGATGTTTGGATTGCCTAAAATTGTTCAGTTTAAATAGCCAGGGTTCCAATAAGTATTACATGGTCATTGTTGTCCCTCTTCTTTTCTGTCTCAGAGGAGACCAGAAGAATGAGACATACCATTTGTGCTATTGCACAAGTAGACTATTTGTTCTAATCAGTGACACCCATTTACTCGAAGTGCTTAAAATGAACTATACCTCATACAGAAATCGCACATTTAGAGTGTTCCATTCATCATCTGAAAATTGAGGGCCAGTAAACTTTTCTGTTCCTCCGGCGGGATCATAGACATGCATCAAAATGTTAAAAAATGATTGGTGAGAGAGAACTGTCATCCATTTATCAAAGAAAAGGAACATTATTTGCTAATTTCCCAACCAAGGCAGTGACAGGGTGCTTCGTCTTTAGACCCATGGTGACCAGCATGGCCTTTTTGTTATTAGTACAAGTCAAGCGCTTTTTGGCGGCTGCTAACAAGACACATTTGTCTATCATCAGAAAGTGCTTTATTTTATTTTATTTTTTCAAGTAGCTATGACCAAAGTCTGATCACTACATCACAACTGGCTCGACTTCTCCAGATTGTGGCAGCATCAGCTAAAGGGGAAACGGATAAATTTTTTGAACCATGGTGTAATTGTTGTCTCTCTGGCCCCATAAATGAGGACATTAACACTAACAAAGCCTTCATTTTGACATCTTCCTCCTAAAACAAAAGTTGTTTCTAGTTAATATCTATTAAAACTTAGTTGCATGCAAAGAAACTTATTTTGCTTATACATTTATTCTTAGATTACATCTTTATATTTAGTTGATATGACACATGAAAGAAAATATCTTTTCAATATTTAGACTTAAATGTATGCATGTGTGTGTGTGAGAGAGAGAGAGAAAGAGAGAGAGAAAGAGATTGAGATATTCAATATATATACTAAAAATGTATTTTTGCTGTCTGCATTTTTACTTCTGTGGAGTGGGAGGGTGGTGATGTAATAATCATTTCAACAGCACTACTGAATCCTTCCAGTGCCCTAAGATAACATTATTTCACAAAGATATTGTTTAGCATCATTATGAAAGAATTCAGTGGCGATAACTGTGTTCTCAGTTGGACCAGTCCAAATCTCAGCTTAGCTCTCAAAGTAGAAAAAAAAAAAGATTTTTGGATCTACTCATATGTTATTTAAGGAAGTTCCTTGTCATATCATGTTGACCATATATAGAATTACATATTCATGAAATAAAGTTGACAAAGTTGCCTTATGCCTAGAGTACAGAGTTTTTAATTTTCAGTACAAATCATAGGAGGAAGAGGAAGAGTAGTGAATGATGGGGATCAGGGGGGAAAAAAGAATGTAATCCTAAAGCTATGATTTGTTTATGGTAAGGAAAAATCCACGGGAGTCATCAAATACAGCCAGTTTAGTCTAATGGTGAAGACATCAGGCTAAAAAGCAGGAGATTGTGAGTTCTAGTCTCACCTTAGGTGTGTTTGTCAACTGGGTGATTTTGGGCCAGTCACTCCTTTTCAGCCCAACCTACCTCACAGGATTGTTGTGAAGGAGAAAATAAGAAGAGGAAGGAATATTAGGTGCGACTGCCACCTTGAGTTATTTATAAAAATAATAATGGTGGCAGTTTAAAAAAATCTGTGAAATATAATATTTTTATCAAGAAATCATTCATCCTGCCATTAAAAATGTGTATAAAACTTGCCCAGTATGAATTCAACCCGGTTTAAGAGCAGTGTGTAAACTTTCTTCTAGTACTTTGCAACTTACATGTGATCCATAAGTGATCAGGAGTTGTATGTAAGCAAAGTGGACTGATAGAAAAGAAAGAATTTCTCTTCTGACAACTACTTGATTTTGGAAGCCCATCCTACAAGCCCACCTACTTCTCTCTAACAGCCTGAAGATAGGTAACTCTTTTCTTAATTTGATAAGAGTTTATTTCATTTCTGGGGTGGGGTGAAAGACAGACTTTCCCTTCTGCAGAGACCAATGACAGATAATTGTTGGCTAAAAATTTCTGTGGGGTGTTTACAAGGCTCATGTAAGGAACAATGGAACCTCTAAAAGCAGTTTCTCAACCTTAGCAACTTTAAGACGTGTGAACTCACAATTTCTTTCTCTTTGTAGGTTATAGTTTTATCTCTTGAGGTTCTATATATCATGTATATATCATATATCAGATACCGAGGAGAATAAGGGAACAAAGGCGTGACTATAAATTTCTGGCAGCATATTTAAATAAAAAAAGAATCACATTTAAATGGCTTATTCCAGAAGGAATGTTAGTGTCGTGGAAAGAGAGGAAAATCAAAATAGATACTATGGAAAAAGCCCAGGATTTTTACGAACGGATGGTGGGCCCACAGGAGCAAAGTAGTAGGGAGAAATTGGACACAAAGTTTCAAGAAGAATACAGTGGACATAAAAATAGAACTGGAACGGTAGGAAACCAAGAAAATACCTATCCACAACAAAAGACAGAAGGAACTACATCAATACAAGCGCAAGAAGAGAGAGGAATTGTTACACGACAAAGAGCAAAACAAAACTAAATAGATGGGAGAAGAAAAAAAATTACTATCAATAAACATAAATGGTTTAAATTCAACCATTAAGAGAAAAAGGATATTATCTAAATTAATTAAACATAATGCAGATATAACGTGCCTGCAAGAAACCCATATAAAGAAGAAGGATGAAAAATATTTAGAATGCCCGAAATTAGGAAAATTATTTACCACACCAGCAGATGAGGAGAAAAAGAAGGGAATCGCAGTATATGTGAAAGAGGATTTGAAATCTGAGCTAATATGGTCGGACTTAGAAGGAAGGACTCTGGGTTTGCAGATCTGGATTAATGATATTCCAATTCTTTTAGTAGTAATATATGCCCCAAATGGAGACCAAAAAGAGTTTTTTAAACACCTATATGGAAAATTGGTTGAATTGCAAAAAGAAATATTTGTATGGTAGGGGACTTCAACTCCATTGCTGATTTCCAAAAGGATCACAGTAATGCCGGGAAGAATAAAAAGGGAAGAGAGAGTTCCCAAGATTTGTAGGGAAATGATAAAAGAGCTAAATCTGACAGATATATGGAGAAGATTACATCCTGAAAAAGACAATTTACATTTTATTCAAATCCCCACCAAACATGGACACGGATTGATATGGCATGGATGAGTGGAGAGATAGCAAATGAGACAAAAGAAGTGGAAATTTTGCCTAATGAATGGGCAGACCATAATCCAATACAGGTAATATGGAAGGGCAGGGCAAAACCAAAGAAAAGATGGACCTTAAACACTCAATTAATAAGAGAGAAAGAATACATTAATAAATTAAAGGAGGAATTGATTTTTTTATTAAAGAAAATGATAATGGAGAAACCACGAAACAAAATGTCTGGGATACGATGAAGGCGGTTATAAGAGGCACAACAATCTCTTATAATGCTAAGAGAAACAAGGAAAAATATTCCCAACAAAACAAATTACAACAGAGAATTAAGGAGCT
Source organism: Pseudonaja textilis (assembly GCF_049901715.1). Classification (NCBI taxonomy): domain Eukaryota; kingdom Metazoa; phylum Chordata; class Lepidosauria; order Squamata; family Elapidae; genus Pseudonaja; species Pseudonaja textilis. The sequence goes on from NC_141993.1 coordinate 31,509,976, forward strand.
AGAAACCCTTCTACAAAATAACCCAAAAGAATCCAAACTGCAAAATCAGATAAGTATAGTCAAACACAAACTGAATTTAATTGATCAAGAGAAATGACTATGAATTTGAACTTAACCAGACAAATCTATTTTGAACATGCCAACAAGCCAGGAAGATGGCTATCTTATAAATTGAAAAAAAGAAAGAGAAGAGATTGATATACCAGTTAATAGATAGCAAAGGAGATACATACCAGGAAATAGAACAGAAAAAGAAATCATTCATAAATACTTTGAAGATTTATACAAAAGAGAGGATGTCAGTGAAGATAGAATAAGGAATTATCTAGATGAAGTAAAGGATAAGGCAATTGGGGAAGAAATGGCTGAACTATTAAATAAAGACATTACTGAATCGGAATTGAAATCAGCAATAGAGAGCCAGAAAAATAATAAAACCCCGGCCCAGACGGGATCCCAGGGAGCTGTACAAGGCAATAGCAGATCAAATCGGACCACTTATGGTGGAAGTTTTTAATGACGCTTTTACTAGCAGCCAGGATGCCGGACTCATGGAGGGGGGCACTGATCTCGCTGATCCCGAAGGAGGATACAGATCCCAGATATATAAACAATTACAGGCCGATTTCACTCTTAAATACTGATTATAAAATATTCACTTCTATTATAGCAAACAGATTAAAAGATTGCTAAACTTGTATATACATGAAGATCAAAATGGATTCCTTCCAACTAGGCAAATAAAGAATAATCTAAGAATAGTATTAGACGTACTAGAATTTTATGAAGCCCACCCAGAGAGACAAGTAGCACTCATGTTTCTAGATGCAGAAAAAGCTTTCGATAATTTGAATTGGCAATTTTTAATTCAAAAAATTTATAATTTGAATCTGGGTACCAAGTTTGAAAATATTATAACAACTATATATGATACACAACAAGCTAATATAATAGTGAATGGGGAATGCACCCGCCCAATAAAGATAGAAAAAGGAATGAGACAGGGTTGCCCACTCTCTCCCTGCTCTTCATATTAGCATTAGAGACATTATTAACACGAATTAGGCGGAATTCAGATATAAAGGGATTAACAGTTAAGAAAGAGGAATATAAATTGCAAGCGCTTATGATTTACATGATTTTCTTCGTTGAAGAACCAAAAGACAGGGGACCAAAATTGATGAGTGAATTAGAGAAATTTGGAGCAGTAGCGGGACTTAAAATAAACAAAAAAAAAAACCAAATTAATGACCAAAAACCTAACAGAAAAACAGAAAATAGAACTAGAAGAAATAATGCAGATACAAGTGACAAAGAAAGTGAAATACTTAGGAATTTGGCTAACCCCACACTGTAAGACACTTAAAGAAAACAATTATGATAAACTGATACATCAGGTAAAGAAAGATTTAGAATCGTGGGGGAAACTTCAAATTTCACTACTAGGCCGAATTGCTACTATTAAAATGAACATTCTCCCTAAATTTTTGTATTTATTCCAAACGATCCCAATTAAATTACATAAAAAGTTTTTGAAGAACTCAATAGAACAACCCTGAAATTTATTTGGCAAGGGAAAAAACCCAGAATAAATGTAAAAGCAATGCAGGATATGAAGAGCAGGGGAGGGTTAGCATTTCCAAACTGGGAGTTATACCATATGGCCACCTCATTAGTTTGGTTGAAGGATTGGGTGAATTTAACCAATAAAAGAATACTATTTCTAGAAGGCCATGATTTACAAAGGGGTGGCACGCCTTTCTATGGGACGTAGGGAAAACCAGTCAAAAATATTTCCATAGACATTTAATTAGAGACGCACTATTAACAATTTGGAGGAAAATAAGGAAAAACATTATACAAAAGTACCAGTATGGATTTCAACAATGGAGGCAATGATTCACCCAAACAATTTGGAGCTTACCAAAATGATTAAATACAAAGACTTATTAGACCCACAAGGAAATTTGAAACCGAGGCTGGATCTTCAAGAGCAAGGACATAAAATTGATCAATGGGTTTATCTTCAGATTCAAAGCAGATATAAACAAGACAAAAAAGAATTCGGAATTAATAACAAACTGCAACAGTTAGATAAAATTTTATTAGGATCAAATAAAAAAAAATAACAAAATTTTATAACTACTTATTAGAAACAGAACTAGAAGAAGAAATCGTAAAAGGAAATATGATTGCTTGGAGTAAGAACGTAGGACGCAGCATCACATTAGCGGAATGGGAGAAAGTTTGGGGCAGAAACAATAAGATTACCAAATCGGCAGCATACAAGGAAAATCTTTATAAAATGTTTTATAGATGGCATCTCCCCCCTTCGAGGTTAGCGAAGATGCACCCCAACATGAGTCCGCATTGCTGGAAGTGTAGGAAAAAAAGAAGGAACCTTTTTCCATATGTGGTGGTCTTGTGCAGAAACCCAAAAGTATTGGAAGAAAATCAAAACTTGGTTGGAAGAAATCACCAAAGAGCAGATCGAATACAAACCAGAGTCCTTCCTACTAGGGATTTTTGATAAGCAAATTTCCAAAAAAACCAAATACATAACAATACACATTTTAACAGCGGCCAGATTAGCCTTCGCTCAACACTGGAAACAACATCAAATTCCATCAGAAGAAATGATTATTGAAAAAATCTCAAAATGCGCAGAAATGGATAAATTGACTTTGGCGCTAAAAAACAAAGACACTTCACTATACTATGATAGCTGGAATTGTTGGTATAATTGGATTGACCAAAGATAAATAATATATTATAAGGCATAAAAGAAAAGTATCAATACATAATAACGAGGTAACGATATAAGTTAAAAACAGGTGTGGTTATATGACACAAGTTAAGGTGATGAAAACAAAAGAAGATCTTGCAAACTGTTAAAATAAGAATACTTTTAATCCTGTAACCTCTTTCTTTCTTTCTTTTCTTAAAATTCTTTCCCTCTCTTCCTCTTCTCTCTTCTTTCTTTTCTTTCTTTCTTTCTTTTGCTTATTTGTGTATGTATTGTGACTGGTTTTAATTGTAAAAATTAATAAACTATATTTAAAAAAAAAAAAAGACGTGTGAACTTCAGCTCATGGAATTCTGGGAATTGAACTCCATGTTCAATTTGCAGAACTTCTCTAGAATATAGTAGTTACAAAAGCGCTGGGTAGAAACACAATTACTATAAGTTAGTGACTATGGCAGTTCTAAACATGTAGTTATAGATGTCCCAAAGGTGCTTTTTCAAAAATCAGCTGGACTTCCTTTGTTTTTTTTCCTTTGAGAAGACATTTCACTTCTCATCCAAGAAGCTTCTTCAGTTCTGACTGAACAGTGGGAATGGAAGGATTTATATTTCGTGCAGTCATTTGGTTTTCAGCATTCTGAAACGACTCATGACTACAAGGAATATAAATCCTTCCATTCCTCACCATTCAGTCAGAACTAAAGAAGCTTCTTGGATGAAAAGCGAAACGTCTTCAAGGAAAAAACAAAGAAAGTTCAGTTGCTTTTTGAAAAAGGACTTTAGGGACAACCAGGACTTGGATGACTGAGAATCTCCATAGACATTCAGTCAGAGGTTCATTCAGTCAGAGAGTTTAATAACAAATATATTTAAAGAAGGCATGGAGATAGGTAGGTTCACCAGGTAGATTCTATACTAGAATGTAGATAATAATTTTGTAAAAGAAAAAAAATAGCATTTCAGTATTTATTCAATATGTGCCTCCCTGGCCCATTATATCCATTAACATTTTAAAAAATGTAATTAAAAAAGATGTATTCCAAATATATTTAATTCTGTACTGATAATCTCAGTGCATTTATAAAAACAAAAGATAGTTTACAGTGCATATTTAAAATAATAACTATCATAGAAACACACGTACCACTGTTAAACGATGTAAATTGTACATAAATGAATTAAATATAAAAATAATGCAAAGGAATATTTGATAGTTTAAAAATAATGGGAACAAAGTAAAAACATAAAAAGAAACTATAAATAGAACCCCAATATATTAAACACAATGTGAGAAAATAAAAAGTAAAACTGATATTACATACAAAGCTATGGCAATAATAAAAACAAGGCTTCTAATTTTAAAAAGAAATGTAAAAACATAGTTGTACAATTTTGATAAACACAGAACGTTTGCCAGGATATAACAAAGACAACAACAGCATATCTAACTTACATTATTGTGAGTGTACTTGTATAGTTTAGACTTGATGTAGAATATAATTTTTAGTTACATTCAAACTATTAGTAATTGTATACAGACTTTAAGATATACAGTGGAGAAAAATAAGATGTAGCATGCATACAATTATTTCTAATTATTTAAGTTAGTAGTATGTACCTTAATTTTGTAGATGATAAAATACTTAAAAACTTAAACACCAATGGAGATAACTTCATGTCATGACTAAGATTGCAGGACTTTGTTTTAAAGTTCATCTGCACAAAAGTGACTATCTCAGAGTTGTACAAGATTTTTTTGAAGTTTTGGACTCGGGGTCAACTATTTTCAAAAGATATCACCAAATTATACTTTTTTAATGAGACATAAAGCAAAAATTATTCAATATAAGACTGAAGGGTAATAATGTAAAATGTATCTTACTGAATTAAAATTAAACTTTTATCTTGATATTATCTTCTGTTTTTGAGAAAACGGTCACTTCCATGCTGATTAAAGACCAAACACAGCCTCTGGCCCAGTTAAAGTTGCATATCTTTGATCTACATGAAAACAGTGAGAAATAAGATTAAAAAATCTAGAAAAGAGAAGAAACATGACATCTGAATCATTTCTCTGTATCATCTGAGGCCATGAAGGCATTTGTTAAGTAGATAGTAATGACTAATAAATTTACCTGAATTGAGACAAGATGGTGGGTCAGATCCAAGATTGAGGTAAATGGCATCTTCTGGAAATTAAATTTAGAAGTAGAAGTGTACTTCTTTAATCCAATACAGCTACTCTGTATGAGTATATTTTATTCATACTCCAATAATCTTGCTAGATATTTTATAATAAGGTGTAACTTAGCCTGGCTTAGGAACAGGTATCTGGAAATTTAACCTCAAGAATTGTGACAGGTATAAGTGATAGAGATTACCATTGTTTCAAGATTCATTCATTCATTCATTCATTTCTGGGTTGATACAACACTATTAATGATTTACAATGTACTAAATGACTTGGGTCCAGTTAGCAAAGGAAACAATTTCTCCTATACCAAACAACTCAACGGAAGGCCTATTTTGTATTATCAATACTGAAATGTATTGATTAATGATATGAAACCTTCTCTGTAGTGGCTTCCTGATTTTGGGTTATTTTTCCCCAAGAAATGTTTGAGTTATCAGTTTTATTGGCAATTATTGTCTGATTGATTCATTTATTTATCTGGGCAATTAAGAGCAATAGCACTATCACTTAGACTTATATACCACAATAAGTTGGACTTTTTATTAATGGTTCATTTTCTGTTTTAACTTTCTTCTTGTTTTATTGATGTCTGTTATATTTTATTGAAGATATGATACTTGTTAGTAGGATACATTATTTTTGTTCACTCTGGTTTGTTTGTCTGATTTTCTTTACCAAAGGAAAAATATTTGATATTAGAAACCTGGTTTAAAGCATTGGGATAGTAGTGTGCTTGTAGGTATCTGTAAACATTATCTGTTGTTTACGTTCTATATTTCACTTTGTATAAAGACAATCTGGATTAAATTTCCTCATGTAATGCTAATTGGAAAGGCACATATAATTGCAGGATGTAATTAAAAAGTAATTCTCCAGTTTCTGAATATTGTAGTAAAAATGGAGAACAGTTCCACTCATCACATGTTGACTCTCATGATCTTTGCTTCAATACATGAATTACCTTTGGTAGGCATTTGATTAATGAAATCTGTAGCATTTTCAAGATCACTGTACTTCTCTATCAGAAGAGAGGATGAGATTCAAAATAATTTAAAGGAATGCTATCGCAGGAACTACAAATTAAGATGAATCAAAGGGAAAAATCCCGTTTTTCATAATATATCTATAAACGAGTATGCTGCAATTCAGTCTAAAGGATAGCAGAAATCTCTATATTTAGCTATAGTACCCATGGGAAGAGTATCACGAAATAAGGCTACAAATATGAAGACAGACAAGCACAACTAAGGTTTGCATTATTAAAATATATCTCAATTAGGGAAGCACCTAGGAGTATTTAATGCTTAAAATAGAACATACTGTTAACTTTGATATACTATTCATATTTCAGTATCATAGAAGTTAAATACTTTGTTATATTAATAAAAGGACAAATGTACATAGTGAAATGCCATATTTTTCTACATATTAACTTGCTGTACTTTTATGTCACAAGATGAACATTTACAGTTTTAGATAATATTTTCTATTATTCTTTTAGATATCCTTTAATATTAAAATTGTTTTAACATCATTAGCAATGCCACACGATGTAGCAGCCTTGATCTTGTGGCTTTTTTTGGTTTTGAATTATTGTTTGGATTATTTCTTTGATATAATCCAAACAATTCCTTTGTTATATTAAATAATTGCTACATTTTTAAAATGAAAATACACACTCAGAAAAGTGGAAGTGCTATGTCATTTGTCCAGTGAACAAATTTATTCCTAAGTGAATGAGGAACCGTTCATTCTGGCCATATTGGAATATTTCCCATTGCAACTTCTGCAGGTTTTTTAGAATATAGAAATAATACAGGTACTATACAAAAGAATGTTAACCTACTGCCCCTCCCTAACTAAGAGATAGACATACTTATGTGATGATTACATAATCTAATTTTGCAAAACTATGTATGTTTTGTATGTAGGTTGGAATATTTTATGTGATTGACTTGTAGGCATAGGTTGATCCATGGTTGAAGTTCTAAACATATTTGTTAGAAGATTTGATAAACTAGTGTATAAATATCCCTTTAGTTGCACTGAGAATTTCTATGTATACAAATAGTCCTTGACTTACAACAGTTCACTTAGTGGCCATTCATATTTACAATAGCACTGAAAAAAGTGACTTATGACAGTTTTTCACACTTAGAACCATTGCGGTATCCAGATAGTCACATGATCAAAAATCAGATGATTAGCAATTGACTCATATCTCAGGGTCATGTGATCGCTTTTTGTGACCTTCTGACAAGCAAAGTCGATGGGAAAGACAGATTCACTTAACAATGGGGGTACTAACTTAACCACTGCAGTGATTCACTTAACAAGTGTGACACCAAAGGTTGTAAATGGGGCAAAATTCACTTAACAAATGTTTCATTTAGCAACAAAAATCTTGGGCTCAATTGTGGTCATAAGTTGAGGACCACCTGTATTCTCATAATTTGAAGACTATCTCTGTGTGACAACTAAAACCAGATAAGCATTCCATGTCTGCTGAATCAAGTTTAAAGATATTATAATGTAGATTCATCAATGATTGGTGCATAAATTAGTGGATTATATTATTGCTTGTGCATACGGTGGTGTTCTCAGCTGTTGCTATAGATAAAAGTCTTATTGATCTAGTTTGGGAGTAAGGAATCTGTGGCTTTCCAGATGTCTGCTAAACTATGCTTCTCAGCATGGCCAATGGTGAAAGTGTAATTAAGCAACATCTGGAGGATGACATTTTTTTCACCCCTGATTTAGATCAATAGACTATCTTATTCAAAGAGCCCATGGCATAGTCCAATTTAGAAGGATAATAAGGGCCAGTTGGAGGATGTCATCTAAGTCTTGAAATGGTCACTTGGATCAATATTGCTCATTCAAGAATGACAAAACTGATCAGTTAAAATATTATTTAGATGTGTTTTCTCACCAAATCCCATTGGCCAAAGTAGACTTCATTGGACAAAAATTAATGGAGAAAAATAAATACTATTAACATAGGGCACAGCTAAAAAGATTGTTAAGTTGGGAGGAGGGCTCAAATAAATGTATGCCCCAAATCAGAGATAAAAAAAAAACCTTTTACAGCAATCTATGCTCAAAAGCTATAATTGCTGGACAGGTGGTCCTCAACTTACGACCATAATTGAGCCCACAACGTTTGTGGCTAAGCAAGGCAGTTGTTAAAATGAGTTGTGCCTATGAGTTATGATATTTTTTGCCACTATTGTTAAGCAAATGACTGCAGTTGTAAAATATACCATGTGATCATTAAGCAAATCTGGTTTCCACCATTGACATTGCTGGTCAGAAGTCAGTCTGGGAAGATTAAAATGGTGATCGCGTGATCTTGGGACAGTCATAAATACATGCCAATTGCCAAGCACTTGAATTTTGAACGTGTGACATAGGGATACAGCCACATTCATAAGTGTGAAAACCTGGTCTTGGTGCCATTGTAATTTCGAACAGTTCCTAGATGAATAGTTGTAAGTCAAGGATTACCTGTAATACGATTGATACGATGGAACAAACAGAACATTCTAATAATGAAAGATTTTGAAAACTTCCCTCATCTGTCTATTGGACTTTGGTTCACTAGTTAAGTACCAACAGGATATCATATTGGAAGTCAAATGCCCCCCAAATATTGCTAACTTGAGTATTCTTGTAACTCATGGGACAGTGCAGGAGTTTTTCATCAGATTCTAGCATTCTCATACTTAAACGTTTTTATAATTATAAGCCTCCAGGATTCAAAACAAGTAGCAAATTCAGCAATGCCGTTTGATAATTTTTCAGGGGGCTAAGGGGTTTGAAACCAGGTCAGATTTATTTAAAATAAATGTAGTCCTAAAGACACAATCATAGCTAGTTAATTTCAGCATTATAACAATTTAGAGCAGATCATTAATTTGCATAGTTTAACGAACAAAAAATATTCACTAGTATCAATAATTTATTTAACTATGAAAGCCAAGCTAGGTTTTTTCTTTTTCTTTTTTGGGGGTGGGGAGAACTTATATCTTTTTTCAAAAGAAGCTTAGGTATTATTAGCAAAACTTCATGGAAATCACAGAAATACTTATATGTGAATCTTTGGTTTCTGGATTGTTTCAGAAAATGAAGGCTTTCGGGTTTTTTCTCCAGAGACTGCGATGCAGTGTAACAATTGGAACTGCATAAATTAAAACTCTGCCACCTTGAATAGTTCTCAGAAAACCATATGAAATCAGTTCTAATACCGAAGTATAATGTCACCAAAGTATAATTCAGTAGGATTGCTGAATTCTGTATAAGCTAAAGCTCAAGAGGCATCAAGAGCAGTCTCAGAGTAATGAAAATATAAATCTGAATTCCTCAAGTGCTTTTGTAGCCTTTTCAGCAGATGGAGCTGGTGAAAAGTTTCTCTGACTACAATCATAACTTGGGAGCCCACCTAGTCAGGAAAAGCCCAAGGCTAAGAGTCAAGCAAATAGAATGGAATAAAGAAAAGTGAGCCTGGATGTAGAGATGGTGCAATTAGTATTGAAGTGGCTTTATTAATTAACATTAAAATGGCTTTATCAAATGAAATTGTTTCTGACTAAGCTTTCTATCTTTAGTCTTTTGTCCTATTGTGAAATAACACTATGCGTGTGTCAGTGGTGACTTTCCATTAAATTGATGACAGGCCATAAACTACCCAAAGTTTTACAGCAAGCCAATTCCATATGATATTAAAATCAGAGTTTGACTGCAGAAGTTTAGGGCCACTTCATACTTTTTATAGTTTATAAAGGTGGAAAATCTGCAATTGCAAAAACAAAAACAAAAAACTGTGTTACATAAGCTAACATGCAAGAAATCTGCAAAGTTTACAGTAAACTTGGATCTGAGTAGGAAGGGACTCTTTTTTTAGCTAGTTGTATTTTTCCCTGAAAGTTGCAGAAGACTGACTATTACGTGTTTGCAGAGATATCACTAGGTTTTGAGATAAACATTTTGCAATTCCTTACCCTCTTTGTATTTGGGGATGTAACATTGTAAAATAAGCGCATTGAGGCTCATGGAGGCATGGCACATTCTTTTTGCTCCACTTGAAGCACAAACATTGCAAATAATTGTGCCAACAATCATTAGTAGGTGAATTTCCATAAACTAATCTGGAGCTATGAGATCATGGGCTGCAAAATGCCCATCCCTAATATCATGATGGCAGCCTTCTGTCATATGCAAGAGCCGTGATGGCAGAGTGGTTAGAATGCAGAATGCTGACTGCCAGGAGTTTGATCCTGATCAGCTTAAGGTTAACTCAGCCTTCCATCCTTCTGAGGTTGGTAAAATGAGGATTTTACCAACAGATTTTTGTGGGCAATATACTGACAGTGTAAACTGCTTAGAGAGGGTTGTAAAGCACTATGAAGCGGTATATAAGTCTAAGTGCTATTGCTTTTGCTCTTTTGTTACCACTGATTATATAAAGTTGTGGAAATGTACTGAATAAAGTCACTGTTATTATATATTTTGCTACACACCTAAAATTTTAAACATGGATTCAGTAAAAACATATTTGCAAATATGGATTGTCCAGGCATGCCAATTAAAAAACTGATTAATGCCTCCAATTGATATATAATATTGTCTTTAGCAAACCTAGCTCATTTAGAGTTTTCCATTGTTTTACTGTTTTTTTACTTGCTAACTCTAGAATCACAAAACCATAAAATATCTATCACAGCAACACAAAAGAGACCCAGCACCCTTTTCAAAATAATTTTAAGGATATTATTAGATGCAGTGTCATTGTTCCTTCAAGGGATAATGTTTCTTTAAATAATTTTTAAATGTTTTGACATATAGCTTTATAAATTGCTACCTACCTGACAGGTTCTGTTCCTAAAAAAGAAATAATCTTTTAAGGAAATAATCAAGGACATAAGATTCTCTCTTCCTGTGGAAATCCGATGTATTAACTTTCAGTTTCACATTATTTGCACATTTTCGAGATGTGAGATGTTGAGAAAGGTACCCTTCAAGGAAATGATCCACTTTATATTCTGAAGTGATATAGTCTTCTGATTCCATTGTGAAATTTAAGAAACATGTTAATACAAATGATATGTTAATAAAATGTCATGTAATTCCAGAAAACAGAAATGATTATTTGGATAGCTACTGAAACAGCCCTTTCTTAAAGAATCCAACAAGCATTCTTTTTTGCTCACTGTATGTCTTAACTGATCTAAAAAAAACAGCGTAACATCTAGAAGGCAACTTGAATGTTCCAAATTGTCAGTCAGTCTCTAGACTGCTAATTGAAAGTAATCTGAGAACAAGTGAATAATATTCAGGGAAATGAAATCTAGAAGGTCTATTCCGAACTATGTCATAAGACGGAAGAACCAAGGCTATTGTAGTTGTTCTTGTCATATCTGGATCCAATAATCTAGAATGTCTTTAGTCTAAACAATTAGATAAACAGAGTTGGAAGGGACCTTGTAAGTCATCTAGTCCAACCCCCCACCAAAGTGGGAGACCCTACACCATTTCTGACAAATGGCAGTCCAATCTCTTGAAAGTCTCAAGTGATGACACTCCCACAACTTTGGAGGGCAAGCTGTTCCATTGGTTGATTGTTCTCACTGTCAGAAAGTTTCTCCTTATTTCCAGGTTAAATTTCTCCTTGTTCAGTTTCCATCCATTATTCCTTGTCTGGCCTCCAGGCACTTTAGAAAATAGCTTGACCCCTTCCTCTCTGTGGCAGCCCCTCAAATATTGGAAGACTGCTATCATGTCTTCCCTGGTCCTTCTCTTCACTAGATTAGCCATGCCCAGTTCCTGTAACCGTTCTTCATATGTTTTCTCTATGATCTATGAAATAATCCTCTATGAACTATGGAAAAGTGGTAGAAACCCTTGTCTCTTTCAAATGAGTATTAGAATCCAGACACGAAGTATTCCCCTGGGACTATTTATAGGTATCAATGTTTTAAATTATTGCCTCAACTTCATAGCTATCAGTGTTTTAGATTATTACTCCAACTTTGTCAGGCATAGTTGGAACTTCTGCTTCTGTTGACTGTCTTACCAGCATATTTTAGGTTAATTCTCCCTGCGTTGGGCTTATTTACATGGATACTGAGCAGACATAAGCAGAGCAGCCTGATATTTAGCATATAGCTCATGTTAACGTATATTGGGATGCAATTAATCTGAGAAACAGAGGAAAGGATTTCTTTGCTAGGCAACTTTTGGAACAGAGTCTTGTGAAACCTGGCATATTTTTACACTGGGGTCTTTTTATAACATATTTAAGACCATAACCCTGGAAAATAATGACTGCTATATCGCTTTCCAAGTTATCACTCTGGTAAAAAAAAAATCCACCATCAAGTTTGTCTAATCTAAGAAATGTTATTGATAGATTGATTGGATCTGAAAAGCTATGTATGTGAGACTAAACTACTGAGTCTTTACAAGAGTCCATTATTCCCAGGTTTACTGCCAGATGTTGTGACTTAGCAGCAACACTACTTGTTTTCACTTTCGACTTTGCTTTCTTAGAGAGATCCGAGACCACACAGATAACACTCCAAGTTGATGGGGCTGCAGATGTCTGTATCTCCTTCTCCATTACCTCATCAGTATGTCATTGCAGTCTGGCTCTCTGGCAACAAATCCTCCGTTCTCAACTAGAGATTTATCAGCTAGGTTAAGTCCACTCCATTTTGTACTCAATTTTATTTAACTAAAAGTTAATCAGATTAAAAATTCATCAGATCAGACCCAGGGGTGGGTCTGATGGATTGACTTACAGTCAAAATTTTAAGAAAGACGACTTCTTCCATTTTTAAAATAAAGTTTGGCATGTTTATGAAATGCTAGCCTCCTTTTTTTCTGGCATTATCCAGAATTAACATGTAACTAATTCAAAATCTTTCCCTATCATAGACCTTTTTTGTGTAGATCATCAATAGTAGCCTGAATTTGTCCGTCTAGCGGCTGTCTTACCAGGGATATTGATAGAAGCAGAACAGCCAAATTTGTTACAACAGAATACCAAGCATACCTTGTTTTAATTGTTATTCCCACAATGCCAAATAAGAATTTCATGCTTAGAAGCTGACACAGTGCATGCTATTAAATTGCATTTCATCCTATAGAAACCAAGGAACCTATGGAGGCAAAAGCTATAATACAACATCGAAGGAAGGAACATTTCTTCATCAAGCATTGTATTGTTGAAGGGATCTTTATAGCTGTTTTAAAGATTAGAATCTGCCATTTTGGGGTATGGTGAAGTAAACTCCTAACTTATGCTACATAATATGTATATACGCATAATACAGAATGAAATCGATTCATATTTTAAAATCCCAACTGTGATGTTTAATAAAATGAAATAACTATTAATAATATAATAAACCATTATAATGACTTTTAATATACTAAACCATTATATTAAATATATAAACCATTTAGTGCTCTTTATCTTTCTCCCATCTCTCCTATCATTATTGTCTAGTGAATGGATGGAATAGTAACATTCTAGCATTTGGTATTTTGTAAGATTTTCTTGAATTTAGAGAGCTGATAAATTTCAGTTTTCTGATTAGCTCAAGGGCACAGCCTCTGACACTGTCTCCAGCATCCAGGCAGCTGCTGTTGTGGGCATTTGCCATCTGTTTGAAAGATGGTGAAGGCGTTACTTTCTGTGACCTAAGTGGAAACCTGCTCCAGCATAACACTTCTTGCTGCTTCATTCTCTGCAATTAGTGAATGACCTATAGAGGCTGATGCAAAAATACCTTCTTTCTAGTTTGGATTGAAATTCTCGTAGATTGACCCCATTTTTTTGATAACACACAAAAGGCCATTTGGGATTTTGTTTCTGTCTTCTTAATGGCTGGAAGTCCTCTCTTCTTTTGTTCCCTTGTCTTTGCCAACACCGTAGCAGAGGTGATTAAAAAGTCTGTCTGTCCTGTTTGTACCACAAAACTAAATTGAGCTGTGAACATCTTACCTACACTGGAGGTTGATACTCTTTGTCCAGGCTGAAAAGCATTTACTTTTCAGCATTCTATCATCAGGACTGCACAAAGGGAAATTTTTCTCATTTTTATTTTATCCTGCAGGATTTCAAAATATCAGGATTTGTAGATTTTTAAAAAAATCCTAAAGACCTCTCCAATTAGAAATACCTCTTCTGGGATAATTGCAATTTTCATGTTCTATATACATACACGTTGCCTTAACAGAAGAATAAGACTGTATAACTACAAAACATTGCATTTAAAGTACCATACTTTTGGCTTCTTAGGGAAACTGTCAGATTTGTACTGTAGCAGTTAATCAAATCATTTCTTTAAAGTGCCACAAAGTTTTTACTTTTATTTGTGGAGGGGAAATGAATTGCTGCTTTTAGGAAGAAAGATAGATATGTTTCCATTAATTCCCATATGGACATGGATTAAGAATTACAATCTGATCTTAGAAATAAGGATACTACTAAATGTCTCCAGATTGATTCTGGCATCTTGACTCAAACCACAGCATCTTTTTCTCTTTCTGCAACTTTCCTACTTTCTCTTCCTTATTTTTAAATGGTAATTTAATGTGGGCTAGATGTCTTAATGTCTTTGACAAACAGTTGTTTATCTGCTTCTGCTTCTCTATGAATTTAGGCTTTACCTAGTTAAGCTGTGGATTATTGTGGAAGGAATATCATGAAAACAATTGATGGACATAATGTTTTTGTGGTCTGACCTTTTCAATAAAATGGAAAATAGCCATTGAATTTATAAGTACTCCCATTGTACGTCAAATAGGTTTCCGATCTTCTTTGAATACCTTTATATGAAGTTGACAGGTGAATAATATTTGATGCTCATGGTGCATGGAAAAGGGACTGCTAGGAAATTTAAGAAGGAAAGAGTGAAGGAGAAGTTTGTTTTGCATTTTAGCAGAAATAATATACAGTACAATCAAAAGAACCTGACACAGCAGGCTGATCATCTCAACAACAACAAAAATCACTTGAAGACACCAAGTACCTTAGAGCAAAGTATATTCCTATCTTTTGTTTAGAAGGAAATGCTTTCCTGAAAGTTGAGAAAGTTCCTTGGATCCTTAGGTTGAAACAAATAAAATTGGCTGAGTGAAACCAAGCTAAGTAGCACCATCTATAAAATCTTGACTAATCCAAAAAGCTAAGCAGGGTTGGGCTTGGTTAGTAGTTGAATAATATATGAAAGACTGCCTGGAAACACTAAGCTGTAGGCTAGAGAAAGAAGTAAGCACACACCAAAACACTTCCTACATGAACAAGGCGACGTATACGATTGATTTCGATTTACTTCAGTGTTTTCATGCAAACATTATATATGTAAAAAAAGACAAGTTGAAAACTATATAAAGCTACGCACGGCCAGGTTACAATGGACAAAGTATGTATAGTCTTTTCCTAAAATTGTTCTAGGCTCTTAGTAGGGACAAATAAAACTTTAGTATGCAGGGTGTCTTTAGCAATCCAGGGATGTTGGTCCTGCTTCAACAAACAAGAGAGACTTCTGATGAATGATGTGCTCAACCTCTCCATGCTTTTGTGTTTCCTATGCATCCCACAAAGCTTGGCTCTCTCAGCCGAGTACTGTGATTGAAATTCATTGCCAAATTTATTGAGAAATTAATGAGAAAAGCTGCGAAGTATTGACTTTGAGAGGAAAACACAACTCATCTTGAATGAGGAGGAAAATGCAGCAATAATTTAGCCACTATTGATTTTGCCCTGTCCATGTATTGATCTTCATTTTACAATATTAATTTGCACCTGCAATCGGCTGCAAAGGGAACAGATTTCATTTATTTGCTGCGTTAATGTGCAAAGCATTAGGTGCTCTTAAGAAGTGGTGGTACTCGAACTCACATCAGAAAGGCTGGTCTTTTTTTTATTATTCGGGCTTGTTACTGTAATAGACTAACGTTAATTTTTTGTCTGACAAAAATATTAAAGCGAAAACCCTTCTCAAATGTATACTTCTTCATGACACCATAGGCTGCTTTTCATCTGTGTGAAGAACAATCAGCAACCAGAAATTCCAACCACTTCTCATCATCATGCCCATATCAGTTCAAAGTTCATGAAATTTCTATGAGCATTGATCTCTACCCATTGATTTTTTTTTGCAGCAGATCTTTGAAATTTTAATTTCCCAGGCATCTGAATTTCTTATAGATGAAATTCACTTGGTAGAGACAGTTGATGATAAAGTGGTGAACTTACCATCATTTTAAAAACGGAGAAAATGGGCATTTGCAGACTTTGTATAATGTTTTTGAGGTGAGATGATGAAGGTGTTCTGATAGGGATGGAGTATTCAGCAGGGAGTTAAATATCAATTTTGCCTTCTGTGACCACACATTTTTAATGCAACTTTGTATACAGTCCTTTTTGAAAGAAAAGCTATCTGGAGAAACAGCAGGACTAAGAGACATTCTTCACTGCACAATCATTTGCTCACAGCAGTCTTTATCACCTGGTCAAGTTCACCTAGTTACTTATCAGTAGGACATTTAATAACCTCAAGGTGATATAATTGCTATTGGCATGTTTCCCCATTGGATTCAGCTGGTTAATGTGTAAACTACTTGTCAGCAAATAGCACTTTGTCACTGAAATCACTAACACCCTCTAGAGGAATGTCTCTGTATTGAGCAATTTAATTTTACTTTATTTAATTTTTACACATTACAACCTGTGTTCATTCAGGCACATTGAAGGCTTGCAGTCTGTTAAGGCAGGGTATAGGTGTCCCTGCTAGTAAAATATAGTATATCTTATTTAACAATCCCCTGTGGTTTTGCTGAAGCTCTTTCTTGTTCTTCAGAAAAGGAACTGCAGATGTTCTTATTATGTAGTTATGCTGCTAATGTGAAAAACTGCCTCATTATGTGGATCTGTTTGTAGCTAGAAAATTACTGCATTATGACAAATGCATGATTGGGAAGTTACAGGAAGATGATCATTATTGAAATGAAACTGAAACTCATTTAAAAGCTGAAACCAGCAGCTGGAATTAAGCAAATGAATGTCTTCCTGTTTTTATTATTGTACTCAAGGTTTTCAGTCAGAAAGAAAAAAATTTGGTACCAAATCTGGACTCCTTATTACCAACCTTTCCTTTTTCAAAACTTAGGATGGTAGATTATGAAAAATGCTTGCTTCTGTATCATCTTTAGTGACTGTTTAGATAAATCATGATGGTATTTTTAAAAACAAGCCTGTGAATTTTGCAGACTATTTTTTTTTTTAAATAAAGAGGGCCTTAAATTGCCTGCCTGGTTCTCAGGGTCTCAAATATCAAGTCACCAATGTTGCTATCACAAAAGATCTTGCGTTGATCTTTTTCCTTTTACATTTAGACATGGTATTGGTGCAGGCAGGGGTGAACCCTGAGGCCTAGCTATACAAGATGAGAGCAGTGATACTGAAAATTAGGTGTGTAACTATTAATGGAAATAATCCCAGAATAGCGATAGTTTAGCTTGTTATTAAGTTGTTGTTGCTTCTTACAAATAAGTCTGCAGGTGGTCTTATAATATATTTGTAAAGCTTACACCTATCACTAATAGTATCATACTGCTTCCTGGCAGCTTCTTCTACTCTGTTCCAACTATTTGTCTCTGTACCTATAAATACTTCTGTCTCCTGTAACGTCACTTTAATTTCCCCCACTTTCTTCAACCTTTTTATAATCCTTTATTTTAACAGCCTCCAAATTAATGACTGTTTCTAGTTGAAGATATTTGGATTTCAGTGCATATAATGTATTTGTACATTCTGCCACCTTAATTTCATTATGTATAGTTCTAAATGGATATAGAAATCAGGCCTAATATAACAGTTACATACATGCTTAAGTTTTAGATATTAATGCAGATCTTCAAGTAGAACTAGCTGACAAAGGAGGTTAACCCATCAAATGAAAACCGAAACTGTGTATGTCACAAGAAGGAAAAATTCCACGGAATTCTGCCCATTGGTACGTGTCTAATTGTGGCAGGCAGATTTGAGATTTTCTGGTCACAGCTGCAAGCTGAGAGTCTGATACCATTTTCTGCTGCCACATTAGCTTCAGCAATCCCAACTTGAACTGACATCACAGACTGTTAAAATTTTATAAATTGTGGTATGATTAATCCCTCAGTACACTGGAATGACTTAAATATTTAGAATGTTTCTTCTGTTATGACTTTAATGCATGTAAAGTAACAAGATTAACTCCAGTGCACTCAAATGTATTTAAATATGTATTCTCCTTGAGCTGTAGGGCTAGTTCTGCATGTAAGAATCATTGAGCATATTTGGTCATGTCAGACCCTATTTGCATGACCTACTGTGGATATTGGCCTGTGTATGAGAACTGGATATCTGGCCTTTTCAGAGGTTGTCTGATTGCTTGCCTCATTTGGCATGGAATGTGATTCCCTGCTATTCTGGCTTCTTATTCATTCAGTTTTTATTGCTGTGTAATTTTCTTATTCTAAAATAAAAGCTCTCCAACAAAAATTACTATGCATTAGGCCGCAGTAGCCTACTCAAATGGATATTAATACAGTTTATCTCTAAAAGGACGAATAATGTATTTGAAACACATAAAAGGCCCTCCACTAAATGAGGAATGTTAATATCTTATGGCATGGTTAATAAAGAGATATTTCACAAGGGAGACTTGTTTTATGACTTTTGATACAACAGACTTGTAATCTGACATATCTTAAATGATATAATTTTGCACATCCATTCATCTCTTTTACATCCACCAGTCTATTTTAGTAAAATTTGCATTCAGGACAAATTACTGGTGCTAATTATTTATTCTACTACATATCTAGAGACAGATACCATACCAAACAAGTCTATAATGAAAATTGTGAATTGGCAACATCTGGAAACTTGTTTGTTTTCTATCTTGGATAAAGCCAAATGTTTACATTTTTGTTGCCTTTGAAGCAATGTTTAAATTCTGCACATTCTCTTATGCTGAGTGAGAAGGACTAGCACTAGATAATTTCTTTGAATAAATTACCCAAGTACCAAGTACATTAATTCTCAGCTATCGGGATGCTGACAGATGTAAAGGACTTAGAATAAAGAACACCAATATTAACATTACACAAATTTGCTTTATTTCTCTTCATATTTCTTCTTCATCCCTGACTTTAGCTTACCAAGGCTGCTTCTCTAATTATCCACGAGGTCAGTAAGCAAAATTGGGAAGAAGCTGGGAGATCAATACAAATTATCCCTGAGCAAACCAGTGCTGACAGTTTGAATTGCAGCATATGTTTACCCAAAATCAGGCAATTTATCTTAATATCAGCAAAGTAATGCAGTGCAGGTGAAAGGTCAGGCAATCTCTCCACCTCATAATTACCCAGTTCTAAAACAGGAAAGTGGTATTGATTGGCCTGGCTCAGTGTTCGGTGACTGGGACGTGCCAATGCTTTGCCCTGGCTCTGCTGGACTCTCAGCTTGTAAACTCGACACACCAAGGATTTATTAAATGTGTGCAAAAGGTCTTCTGTTTTCTCCTCTAGCTGTGGATTTTGCCAGGGAAGTCTCTCCTAGCCCTCATTTTGTCAGGAAAGAAGGTGATAGATCTTGTGCATATGTACACTTCTCTCCGTTCATTGAAGGCTGAAGGCCAGAGCTGCTAGAAGTTCAAATAAGAGTAGGAAAGGAGTCAAGGTGGATTTAGCCCATTATTAGTCGATCTGTTCTGCATGTTCTTTGAGGTACAGAGGCAAATTGAATAACCTAATGCCCAATTATCAGAAGCTCAAAGAATTTTAAATACAAGACAGCTTTATCGTAATTTAAAGAGAGGGACACTCTTTTCTCATTCTTGCATGCAAATGTATGCATGTACGTAAGGTCACAAAATGCACGGTTATATGTGAGTCTGAATTCTGCTTGGAATACTGTACATTTGCCAGATGAAAGACATGGAATTCTACATGTTATGAAGGGACAATGGACTAATTATTATTTCAGGCAGAACAATGTTCTTCCATTCTTCAGGTTTTAATCATTGTCTTCCTAGTGCCAGTCTAGCTTTGCAAATTATATCTGTAGAATTTAAAATTCTTTTATGGCTGTATGGTTGATAATATAAATTGAAATGAAACATTTGGAGGTGCGATTTCTAGCATAGAAATCTATGGTTATTATAAATCATAAAGCTTTTGAAAGCTTGCATCAAAGCCCCTATCACCTGTCAGTGATATCTGCATGAAATCAATTGAGGTTGGCCATCAATCTTTTCTCATCACCTTCCATCAGATCTTTCATGAAGTCAAGCAGCCATAGTGATTAGCTGGAAAGTTAAAGAAGCAACAACATATCTGATCTGTTATGCAGGCACTGACCGCTACCCTCTTTTTTTTTGGTGGTGGTTGTTCCTTAATTGGGAACAGTAACACTTTATGTAATATTTTATAATTTGCCAGCAAGTCATTTTGTGAGGCTATAGAAGGTCGTCATCTGTTCCAACCTTCTTGGCTTCTGCCTGACACACTAGGAAAAGGACCAGGCAAAGACATGACAAATTGTCCCCCAAGTCAGTGCTGACAGCTTCTGATGATTAATGGTCTGATTATGAAGTGGTTTTACACATATAGAATTTACATCACAGAGAGTTAGAAATTTTGCCATGTCACAGACGCCAAGGCATTTTGAAGAGCTTTACTATTTGCAAAGAAAAAGGAGGGTGAAATCCCAGCAAAAGCCATGTCATGTACAATCAATACATTGGATCAATGCTTTATTAACAAGAAAATGTCTTACTTCACATTCCTATGTGGACCTTTGTCTCCGGGATGCATGATGGAATGTCAAATCATATTGCAGTCTTCAACTTTCTGCTATGTTTATTGAGTGCTTGTTGTGGAAGCCTCCATGCATTGATTATGAGATGTACTATTGTAATGTTTACGTAAAAAAAAAGCAAAAGGACTTAACAATAATATGAGACAATTATTTCAAAAACGCAAAAAAAAAAAAACCCATAACCCAAATATCGGGGTGTATTAACACACAAGTTAATTGTAAGCTTTTTTTAAATTATTTTTTAGCTGTCGCTTTTGCTCAGCAAACTGCTGAGCTGTTTGGTGTTAATCATCAAATTACATGCTGACTAATGAGTGATGGTCTGAATTCTACGCTGAGTAATGAATAGATGGAGGCAGTTCTTATTAGTCCCATTGATTTATGTAGCGCCATGCACCATGCAGTTACTCTGTTAAAAACGATATCTACATCAAGGAGTAATATACTCTAATAAGTATTTTCATCTTAACTCGAGTCGTTGGGCCTCCAGGCTCAGTTTTTGTTTGAGTCAGGCAGAGCTATAATAAAGCCCTATGACTCCTTACAAAGCTTGTTAAACACAATGTGTGCAGTCTAACTGAGTCAGATTCATGATTCATGCACTGTACACAGCAGCATGTGCTGCTGATTTATGACCAAGCACAGTTCATAGTCAAAATTACAATTTGAGGGATAAAAAGATTAATTACTATTTGTGGCCTGCAATTTTGTGAGGCTAGTGGTTTGCAGCTGTAGAATGATAGTGCTCTACATCAGTCTGTAGTCAGCCATTCACAGATTATTAAAGCTTTGCAAGATTAAGTGCTCCTCCTGCCTGGTTTGCGCTCAGGCAATATGCTAGACAAAAAAGGACCACAGGGATAAATCTGAAGCAAGCAATAGCTGGACATATGTCATAATTGCCAGTTTCCCATAAATTCACAGACAGTATAGAAAATGGAGCATGATGCAGACATCATATTGTGACTCTGGTGATCGCTACATATGGCTTCAAGACCTGTAACTTTTGTTATTGTGCCAACCATGTTAATCGTTTTTTATTTTTTCAAATATGCATTTTTGTTGGCAAACCCCGCCCCCCCCCCCAATTATGGACAGAAAGAATCCTCTCCATGAGTGAAAACAAGAAGAATCCGGAAAATGAGTCCCAAGAAATCTGCTTCTGTTCTTTTTTTAATTTGCAAGGGTTTAGTCAGCCTGTTCTTTGCATATGCTTGTTAAAAACTAATAGCCAGACTGACACACTGTTCTGTCCATTTTTCAGCCCTTAATGAACCAACAATAGATTATGGATTCCAGAGATTGCAGAAAGTCATCCCGCGGCATCCAGGTGATCCAGAACGGTTACCAAAGGTTAGTCACTTTATGTTTAGAAGTTTCCGTGAATTTATTCTCATCACATATATGATCAGGCATAGCAAAATCAAGAGTTGCAATAAATAAAATGTGTATGTGCATGTGTGTGTGTGTGTACAGTTACACACACACACACACACACACACACACACACATATATATACACACAAACACACATACACATATATATGTATGTATGTATGTACAGTATGCATATATGTATGTATGGTATTCAGCTTTGCTTGGGTATTTTCCCACGTCATTATAGTTGTGCTTTTAAAGGTACCAATCAAGAAATGACAACACAGCCAATCTCCCCACCAGTATATACAGGGAGACGGCAGCTCTGATCATGCCTTGCTTGCACAAGCATGAAGCCGAAAGCACCAGCCTGAAGATGGAGAGTGGGACCTTGTCGAAACGTTGCCAAGATACTCTCAATCTTACACAGGAAAAGACCTGAACATCCCGAACATGCCAAGACACACACACACACACACACACACACACACACACACACATATATATATATATATATATATATATACTTATTCATGCCTCTTACAGACATTTGGTGAGGGTATACATAATGTCTGCTGAGTGGTTTTATTAAAAGAAGAAAAAGAGGGAATGGATTTTCTGATACAAATATTTTGGATTCTACGAGAGGGACATAAAACTTCCTGCGTAATGAAATTGTTCAATTAAACATTTTCCACTCCAGTAGCTTGTAGTGATTTCAATCTAAGCAGCCCCACTCTGATCTGTGATTATTTGACTCTTGTTTTCCTTTCATTTTCTAAAGCTCGATTCAGTTTAATCTTTTGTTTACAAAGCTTTTGTTATAAGTCCCTGACTTAGCAAGCTAACAAATGAAGTCCACATATTAATTTCTAGAGGGACTTTCCATTTAAATTCATAAAAGACAAAAGCTGCCTATGTTGTTTATGCACATGATATATCACAGAATTTTCATTTTTATGTAAAACATTAAAGATAAGTCATGCTTAGAAGTTTTCTGTTCTTTGATATAGTTTTTTTCCTCTTCCTTTCTTTTGTTGCAATCTCTGATTTTTTCCCCAAAACAATCTTGAAAGTAAATGAAAATGCACTTATATCATCTTAACTGATTATTTTATATGCTCTTCTTGTGGCACACAAGTCTTGACCACCTCTGAGTTTTATTAGCACAATAAAAACCTTTGAGACATTACCCTTTTTAATGCTCAGCATGAATGAAAGCCTTCAGTTGGCTCTTTTTTTAATTTGTGAACATGTTAGTAATTCATATCAGATTATTATTATTAGAATAAGAAGTTGCAGGACCTCTTTAAAATGTATGTTAGATACCTCAGCTTGTGAACCTTAATACACCAGGGTAGCACTAAACAGGAAGCAGCAGGCTTTTACCCAAAGATCATGAATGGAGAGTGT
This sequence comes from Pseudonaja textilis, assembly GCF_049901715.1. Lineage (NCBI taxonomy): Eukaryota > Metazoa > Chordata > Lepidosauria > Squamata > Elapidae > Pseudonaja > Pseudonaja textilis. Next base: position 31,533,580 of record NC_141993.1, read on the forward strand.
GTAGTTGGGATACCACAAATGCAAACAAGTTTTGCCTACAGAGATTTAATCCAAAACCTGTATATATGTAACCATTTAAGAATGTTAATATTTCTTATCGCTCATTGTTCTTCTGGCTATTGAAATAATTTGCATCTTGACTGTTTTTCAAACAATGGCTTGTTTGGTTTGCTCACTTAGTATGTCGCACAAATCCTATCTATTGTGGTTTTCTCAATCAACATATGGTGAAACAAACCGTGCCTTCAACTGCTGTCTTAACCTAGTCATTGTGTCCACACACACATTTTATTTCCCCTTTGAAAGTATTACACTCTATATTGTACCACGCTGGAGCCTCTGTATAAAGGTGAGGGGTTTTCATTCCAGCTTCTTCAACTACAGTATATAACCTGAAATTTTATTTTTCAACCAGAAGAACTAGACTCTGTTTCAAGTAGAAGAACTAGATTGTCAAGGGCTTTCTGTTCTGGAATTAAGGGCTTTCTGTTCTGGAATTTTATTATCTGCATAACTTTAGGCAGTCAAAATTAATTGGATCACTGTTTCTTCAGTTTGCTATATTTCTCATAGTATATAAATTTGTTCAGCGCAGAGCTCTTACTTTGGAAATGATTCTAGGATACATGGTATGTCTTCAACTGTGTACAAATAGAGACTGCAGAGATGAAAAAGTGCCAGTGCCTTGACAGGCATGCCTGGAGCATTTCCTCAGAAGGAGACATGTTCAGTGCTACCACAATGATGGATGACTCAAACCACCTGCTGGACATCGGTGGCATGGCACTGGAAACAGGTGCCTGCCCATAGAGCAGGTGATCCCTGCTCTTAGAATAGAG